>NW_005842506.1:968926-984158 GCF_000455745.1 Alligator sinensis
TTAACAGCTGGACACTGCTCTCCACCCTGCCGGGCTGCATATCAGTGATCTGATCGGTATTGGTCAATACGGCTAGTTAATAATCAATTGTCAGTATTGGCCAAAAAAATCTTTATTGGTGCACTCTCAGTATTTAGCTGATTTTGCAGATTCGTTGGCCTCTAACAGGGTTGTGCTGTGAGCGCTTCTGCTGCAACCTTTAGCTTGTACCCTCTGGGCTATCAGTTGTGCACCACCCCAGCCTTCATAGGCTCCTTTGAGGTCCACAAATACAAAAAATATGCTTTATAAGACTGGCACATCCAGTGTGCTAAAGAATCGACTCCCAGTCCAGTAAGACAAAATGTTAAGGCAAAAAATCATTAGCTAAACTTTTCTTGCTTTTACGCTTTGAATTCTGCCTTTTAACTCGGCTGAATATTTAACGAGTCTAAACATATAATTAACGGTGTAGAAGATTTTTTTTTTTCTTTTGTGTTTCAGCTACTTTACCACTACCTCTTTCTTCTACTTAATTGTAGAGGCTTGGCCCTTCTGACTCTTTCAGAAGTGGTAACAATACATCCGTGCTGCCACAGTGTCAACTGTAGTTGAACTTTATCCAGAGAGTCTTCAAACAGAATTAGCACATCCCTTTCTGAAACCTCTTGGGCTTTGTTTTTTTTATTTTTAGTCCATTAGACAAACACAATTACCACCTTTGTGCCCTGCTGCTAACTAGAAATGTTTTGTTGGCAAATCACCACATTTTACTTCAAATGTCTTAAAGAATAAAAATGTACTTAAATACTTAAATAATAGGTGCTTGATATATCTTCATTTATATTTTAAATGCAAAAACTGCACAGTGTTATGGCTTATGCAGTTAGAAAAAAAAGACAAACATTCACATTCCGGTATCAGATCATTTAGTTTAATAACATCTTGTCTACATTATGAATGAGAAATAGACAGAAAAGTAGAATAGGAAATGTGCTATACATCCAAATTTACATTGCTGTTGAGGCCTTAATTTTCCCATTTTTGCATTTGACTTTTTTACTGCACAACTTTCAGTATTACCTGCTTAAGGATATTAACATTGTTTCCAAGTAGATTTTGAAACTTTCATCTTAATGATGTGTTTGGGTTGTTTGCTCTAAGCCCATTTTTCTATGAACTTTGTTTTGAAAGCTTTTGTTTTTTGAAAGTATTTGTGCATTATGAAAAGAGACCTTAGAATTTCCGCCACGTAACGGGAAGTAGGAAGTGTGTGTGTGTGTGTGTGTGTGTGTGTGTGTACGCACACACATACACATGAAGGTTTTTAAGTCCTCCAATTTTCTACCCTCCTTGATGTTAAAGTTAAGCTAGTTCACTATCATTTTTTATTCAGAATTTCCTTTGTTACATTTCAGTAAGATGCATACAGTTTCTCATATGTAAATTCTTCCTGGCACAGTCACGACACAAGTCTCCTTGTTGAAAGAAAGCAGAAATCATTTCTAATAATGTCAGTAAGGTCCTTCATTCTCCAAGGGGATCAAATTTTTCTATGTTCATAAAGTCAGCATGGGAAGCACCTAATTATGTGTACTTTAGGTTTTCCTCCAGAATTATACCAAGGCAAGAATGAGGGAAGATATTTTTCTACTCTTTAAGATGTAGTCATCACTGGATATATTTGGCAATACCTTGTTTTACATATTCATTAATGAAAAAGCATCTATTTATGTAGTGGTTTTAACATGTACTCTATCATAAATGTAACTAATTATTAGTTGATTTTGAATGATATTAGGTATATTCAACTCTTTATCAGTATTCTCATGATTTACAAGTTTTTTCCCTGATACCTTTTTGGAGTTTAAAAAATGTACTTCACTTGGCAATATAAAACTCAATAGAAATATTTTATTATTTAATGATTGTGTGGATTTCAGATTATACAGTCTAATATTTTAAATGACCTTTGGATTTTGATTTTGGCATATTTCGTCTTGTGTAATAAGGCTGTACTGGGTTATCTCCTCTAATAAATGTTCCAGATAATATTTAGGAACTTAAAATTACGTATGTTTGGAGAATGCCAATTCCTATGAATCGGATACCATGAATGTGTTGTAGAAGAAGCTTAATTTCCATATGATGTAACTTTAATAGACAACTTAATATGTTCTCTTGAAACTTCCTCTTTCAGGTTCTCTGGCTACTGAGTTTTGATGATGATAAGAACACATTAGCGGATGCAGTCGACAAATATTGTATTGGTGTCCCACCTATCCAGTGGCTGGCTTGGATTCCACAGCTCTTAACGTGCTTAGTTGGCTCAGAGGGCAAGCTCCTTCTAAATCTCATTAGTCAGGTAGGATACATGCATGTGACTGAAGATAGCTTCTGATACCTTTAGTGTTTATATTTTTTTTCTGTCGGCCAGTTACAAATATTTTTAAAGAAAAATTAAGGAAGCTCTAAAATTCAGAGTCTGTGCATTTGTTACTGTTCTCTAATATGTTTCCATACTAGAGGGGTTGGAATAGTTGAAGAAGTGAGCATGAAATTTGAGGGATTAAATGGAGGTTTTCTTAAAAGAGAGAAAAAATACGTATGAGCGCAAAAGTATTAACAACATGGCAGTTGCAAAGAAAAATGGAAATTTAGTACTCCTCCAGAAGTCTTGAGGGAATGCTCTTTTCATCAGCTGGTTTCATTCCAGTCTGATGTTGCCTTGCTTTATAGGCATGGGCTCAACTGTCTACTGAGGACTGGGAATGAAACCTATTGGTATTTTGTACAGCTCTTCTGGATACAATTTTCCAGAGTTTGTAGGGGGTGCTCCAGTTCCATTTGAGAGTTGATGGGGTCTCTGTACAGATCAGTGGATGCATTTCATGAGCCTATCTTTGGAGATGGTAGGAGGAAGGGTGTCAAAAAGTACCAGATTTTGTGAGTTATTTTCTAGCTGTAAAAAACTTAATAGTTAAATTCATTAGAAATGAGCTGTTGTCATTTAAATGCCTCTTGAATCACTTATTCATGGGTTGGCACCATAGCACGTGTATACCTTATGTCTTGACTTCTGCTCAGTTACACACTATAACCGTTAGGGGCATGGTAAGATTACTTCCTTTTATCTTTCCCGTTTGGATGTAAGTATAGTGTAATAAATAAGTAATAGCTAGAGAAAGTTCTTCACATCCTATACTTTCCTATGTCAAATAGACTACTTAGCTACATTGTTTCTCTCATTTAATGGATGTTGAGATTTATAGTTTAAAGACAAAAGCTGCATTTAAATGGCTACTCAAGCTTTTTCATAGGAGCCATAAAATCTTTGTTTCTTGTGAATGGTATCTCTTGCTACCTAAAACGTTTTTTTTCCATTCAGTGTTGCAATTAAGTAGGTTAAGGTGTTTTTTTTATAGGTCCAGCTACTAAGCAGCATTGGCTCACTGGCAGCCATGGTCTAATTTGAAGGCTAACTGGTGTCATTATATCTGTTTTTCTTCCATTTTATGCACCAGTAAAATCTTTGAGCTGGTCCAGATAATCTAGCTGCATTTTCATATTTAGTAGGCAGTGTGATATAGTGAGAGTCCTATTAGCCATTCCTTACTACAGTGAGCAGTCTTGCCATTTTATTCTCCTTGTGTGTGTTGTTTCTGAAATGAACTTTAATTTAAAAAAATTATTAGTAAAGCAAGGAATTGCTTTATATGTGTTTAGTACAACTATTGCTTAGCTATAAACTTGATCTGTGGTTGAGCATGATTTCATCTATAAATGAATGACATAGTGAATAAATGTTATTTCCTGCATATTTTTTTTAAATAGGTGGGAAGAGTCTATCCCCAGGCTGTCTACTTCCCAATCAGGACTCTGTATCTGACATTGAAGATAGAACAACGGGAGCGCTACAAAAGTGGTGAGTGCGACTGGCTGGCAGCTGGAAAGTGTTGCAAATTTGTCTGTTGTGAGACACCTTGACTACTTAAGAAAATGAGTTTTTACTTATTCAGGCTTAGAGCTGAGGTAATTGTTCACAGTTATATTTTGGGATCAAAGAGTCAGTTTGTTTATTTATTTTTGGGTGGGAAGGGGGTGCATCTCAAAATTACGTACAAACACCTTTCTTTGGGTAGGTGGAATATATTCACTAATGCATCCTCATCACCTTAATATGAAAACTGCACATGCTCAGTAATGGATTTTTGTATTTGTTAAATATACAATTATCCCCAATACATGAATAGAGTAAGATTAAGTTACTTGCCAGGGACATGCACAATGTCCGTCACTAGCAGTTGAATTCAAGTTTGGTCCCAGCAAGCAATTTTAACAGGAAATCCATCCTTTCTCCTGTCTGTTCAGTGTTGATTGTAAGTCCAGGTCACGTGGCATTCCATTCCCTGATGGATGAAGACAACTTTTAAGATTTATTTTTAGTGTGTATGTTCATGTTCGAGATAATTGTCTTTTCGTGAACAGCCCATACATTTTAACTTTAACTTCTTCTATAAACGCTCTCTAAAATTCATTCAAATGAACACACAGCAAAGGGAGCACATAAGTACAAACAAAAGAAGGGTTTTCAGGTTTGGGCATACGTTTTTGGAAAAAAAATGAGGAATTTGCCCTGTGGTTTTGAGGAACAAATCCTATGTAAAATCACTACATTGAGCAGTGTCTTGGTACTTGCTATTTGTTTGTTCCATGTCATATTTCGAGACTGCCAGGCAAGCTACTTAAGCTCTTCTTTTTTAGGTTTATTGTTACAAAGTGTGTTATCTAACTAATTGCCCATTACACTCAAAGCAGTAGATTTATTTTCTGCATAAATTTTAGAAGGGCACTATTTTAGGAGTACATTTCCTCTGTGTTGCTCTGAAGGAGGAAAGATGTTCACACAGAGCAAAATTTGAAATGTTTTGGATGCATCTGCACAGGGCAGGGCAAGATACCCAAACCAACTGCATGCACGCTGCATCTAGAACCAGAAGTCAGATAACCACATTGTGTGGTGCTGGGCCCAGCTAATAAATGTAGCCTCATAGCAAATATGTCTGCACACATCACACAGCTGTGCACAGAGTAATTTGATCCCTAATTTCCTTCAGTTTTAATGGTACAGTTGATAGCTTCATTGCATATATTTTTCAGCAGTGGATGTTACGTGCAAACAATTCTGGTTTAAGTGACAAACATTTTAAGAATGAAAACAAAAGTTAAAGCTAGGAGTCTTACCTCCCCTTTAAAAATTATTTTTCTCTTAACATTATTAAGCACAAATAATTAAGCTATGTTATGGTAGTATAGGAATGGTGATGTAGCCTTGATGGTCCAGAAATTATGAAAAAGGCAAGGATTTCTTAAGGTGATACCTTTTATTAGACCAGCTATAGAGCTGGGATAAAGTTAGACAAGGTTTTGAGTACTAGTCATTCTTCAGGCATTCGGGCACTCCTGAAGAACGTCTGGCATTCAGAAGTTTGCCTAACCACCCCAGCTCGACAGTTGTTCCAATAAAATGCATCTTCCTAAGAAATCCTTGTCTTTCAAACAATTAAACAGCGTTTACAACAAACCTGTTCACTATCTGTTGAATTGTAGGAAACTGATTACTTTTATTTTAAAGTGAATCTCTGAGTGGTAATATTTTTACTGGGTGCATCTACACAAGCTGTTAATGCGGCTCAGTAAACTCCAGCACATTTCATCCTGGAGTCAGCTGCTCCCGTGCCCAGTGTCTTTTTATGTGCACCTGGGACTGCAGCAGTTTGAGCTAGGGCAGAGCAGGTCTGGGCTGGCAGTAGGCTCGGGGGGATCAGCCCCAGACTTCAGGTGTCAGAGGGGCTGGCTAGGGCATGAGAATGCCAAAACTTCGGAGCTGCGTGGCTGACCTGTGAACCTGCTGCCAGCCCAAGGCTACTCTGTCCTGGCTTAAACTGCTGTGGTCCCAGTCACCATCCACATGTGCATTTGTGCACAGTAAATGACTTTGCTGTAAGAGAGTACTGTCCTTGACCACTACTGTCTTACAGCAGAGTTAATTAATTTGCTATGCCCTAATACTGATGCATGTGTTAGATGGTGATGCTTTACTGTGGAGCGAATTAGTCAATGCCGCATTAAAGCACATGCGCAAATGCACCCACTCTGCATGCAGTAATCCTGAGAGAGATCTGTGAAAGTAACTATCTATTTTTGGATGTTATTGCAGATTCTGGACAGCAGCAGCCAAGCTCAGTGGGAAATCAGTCACATTCTGCGTCAGATCCTGGACCGATAAGAGCTACTGCCCCAATGTGGCGCTGCAGCCGAATCATGCATATGCAGCGAGAACTCCATCCGACACTGCTGTCCTCCCTGGAGGGCATTGTAGATCAAATGGTCTGGTTCAGAGAGAATTGGCACGAAGAGGTATTTGGATTTGATACAGCCATTAACAGGTCTACTTCACATGAGTATGAGATACCCAAGGCTTATTTAACTGTGTAATATTTTTCTTGATTATTATTGAACATGAAAAATAGAATGCACTGGTTTATTCTGAAAATCAGCAGTTCTGATGGTAGGTTTAAGCAAGTTTAATTATGTTTATATTTTAAAAGTGATACAGATGTTGAAAGAAAAAAAATCTCTCCTGAATAATTATTGGTGATAATTATGCAGTATGATAAATATTTCTTCTAATTTTAGGATTCCAGCTGCATCTTGTTTTGTAACTGAATTCTTTAATTCATGCACTTTCTTTTTATTTTCCTTTGGAGTGATGGTCTGTGAAATAAAGGCAAGAATTACTATATGAAATTTGACTTAAACTTGAAAAGCAAGTGCAAGATGTACGTTACAGTGGAATCTTCTTAGTCCAGGTTTTCAAATTATTTACTTCAGTGGTTGGTTGGTGTTTTTCCCTTCTCCACTGCTCCGTAAAGACTGAAGACTTTAAGATGCCCTCTAATTACTAATACTTCATTATATGGAATATACTACATTATGATTCCTAGCATACTTCAAGATGCTTTAAAATCTAAAACTAAATTACAGTTTTGAAAAGAACAATACATTTTACGAGGCAGCATTTTTGCTATGTTTAATTTTATAATTATAACACTTAGTTGTAGTTGTAAAGCTCAGTCCATACATTTTGTAATTGTAATGCTAAGTTCTGGGTAGGGATACATGGGACACTGACTCTGGTCATTTTTTGCTGAAAAGCTCTCCTTTCAGTCATTCAGATTAACAAAGTTCCATTGTATTTTGATTTAAGGTTTGGCTCTTGCTTC
Source organism: Alligator sinensis (assembly GCF_000455745.1). Taxonomy (NCBI): domain Eukaryota; kingdom Metazoa; phylum Chordata; order Crocodylia; family Alligatoridae; genus Alligator; species Alligator sinensis. The sequence continues at coordinate 976,192 of NW_005842506.1, forward strand.
CAGTGTTTTATCAGTTTAATCATTTAGATTTATATAGCAGTTTTGAAAGGGTCATTTTACAAATCAGTGTATTCTGGTTTTGATAGCACTGAATTTCAGTACAATTCTGGTGTGTATATATGGTGTCAAATTGAAAGCCTCAATGACATTGTAATTTTTTGTTTGTTTGTTTGGTTTTTTCCTTAGGTACTTAGACAGCTGCAGCAAGGCCTGGCAAAGTGCTATTCAGTTGCCTTTGAGAAGAGCGGAGCAGTTTCAGATGCAAAAATCACTCCCCACACGTTAAATTTTGTCAAGAAGTTGGTCAGTACCTTTGGAGTTGGTCTGGAGAATGTGTCTAATGTCTCCACCATGTTTTCCAGTGCAGCTTCAGAGTCGTTAGCTAGAAGAGCACAGGCTACGGCCCAAGATCCTGTATTTCAGAAACTAAAAGGGCAGTTTACGACAGGTAAATTCCTAAAACAGGTCTTCAGCTGTTTCTAATCTGCAGTGAAAACATTGTTTTTTCTATGGTTCAAGTCTGAAAATGTGTAATTCTTTGTCCCATGTCATTTTGGAGACAGAACAGTGAGTATGGAGCAGCCAGCATTTTGATTTAGCAAAATAATGGAACATTTGAGTGTCTGCCATTCCTGTCTTATGTGGAATAGTGGAAAAAAAAATCATGCCAAAAAAGTAGGTTGCAAGATGGTAAAGGAAGTTAAGCTTTTTACATTCTTGCTATAATTATAGTTACATTATACCTATGAGTACATTACAGTAGTTTAGAGGACTAGCACTTTTTAAAGTGTTTACTTGATGAATTGCATCAAAATTCCTGGCAAGTGAAAGCCATTAATAGCTAGGCGGTCTGTCTTCTTAGTAAAAGTGCACAGTTGTAGTCGCATAAAATTTAATGGCATTTTTCATCCTAAAACGTCCAGACTTAAATTATTTTGAAAAGTCTTCCAAAATTATCTATATCTGAGTGACACTGGTTTTGCATTTTGGATAGCTAGATAATAACATTCTCATTATACACTTTCACAAAGTTGTTACATAAATTGAATCAATAACTGTAGTCAGGTCTAATTAAAAGGACTATTTGGGGTAGTAGCTTATTTGCTGTTTCAGTTCCTATTTGCCAACAGAATTATAATATAGTGCTAGTCGATGTATACCTGATGTTGAATTAACATTGAAAGAACAAGACTACAGGGCCATACTTGGGGGTTGCAACACTTGGAAAAGTGTCTATTTTACACCTGTTTATATGTGAGAAACAGAAGTTGGTTGTTTATTGGATTTTTATAACTTGTCTGGGTCACTGGATGGTAGTGGCACAGAGACCTATCTATACTTTTTGACTCAATATCGAAGAATTTTTATCATTTAAATAAAGTTAAATGGAATATAACCTTTCCGAAACAGGAATATACCAAACTTCAGTGTTAACCGTAAATGAAAAGAATCAAGATTTGTTTGGTAGTATCTTTTATTGGACTAGCTTTGCAGTTGGCACAAATGTCAGCCAAGCTTTCTGGGTCCAAAACACCCCTCTTCACATCAGAGAAAGAAGCAGATACAGTCTAAGCTAAATACTGATTGGAACAGTATAAATGAAGGTGATTCTTTTCAAAAGAGAAGTGGCCAGTTAACCTGTGGAGCAGATAGATTTCCTTTGGAGGCATGAACAAAGCGCTGTCAGCTGTCTGTTGTGTTCCTTGCCTGACTGGCTACCTAGTGTTTCTGTAACTTCAGGTTAGATGGCTGGTAAAACCCACAACCTGAAGAAGCATTAGACTGCTTTCTCATCTGGTTCCTATCCTTTTATCTGCCTACTTTGGATAATCCTAGTAGGAATTAAAATGATTGTAATGCTCATGGTCATTGGAACTAGCTTGTATCAAGGTGTAGTCCCTGTGGATGGGAAATCCTGCTTTTGAATTTTAAAGTTAGTGCTCATAAGTGTGTGTGCAGCTCTCTCGACTAGGCTTTCGAGGTCAGCTCTGCTACTCAGTGCTTGCTGAATTCAGCAAGAAGTTACACAGTGCCTTTTCAAGCATTTCACTTACCGTGATGTGAAAATAAGTGATCTGATGGGAATCTTGTGGAAGTAGCTCTCAGTCACAGATATGACCTACATATCTTGTGCACATTATGTATTGCATGATATACTCTTTGTGGCACAACAGTTGCATGACAGTAGATAATGGAAGTCCTGAACCATATGATTAAATTTAATGGATGAAGGCTGCTAGGGAAGGAAACAGTAGTTGAAACATTTCACATGCCTCTGATTATCTAAAAATTATAGGGAATCAAAAGACGGTTAATGTAGATATTGCTTTCCTATTTAAAAAAAACCCATTGTTTGCATATTGCAACAGTGATTTGGAAACTTATTTATGATGGAACACAATATTTTTTATAGTGTTGTGTTTATGTTTTTAATTAGTAACATTTCCTTTGGTCACCTTTTTCTCCCAGATAGAAGTACAGGGTGGTGGAGGGATGGTAGCCTATAAAAGAGTATTGTAATAATGCTGGGCTAAAACTTCCTGTAACAAATGCACAAGGGACTGCTAGACTGATAGGTTGTCTAAAATGTATGTGCATATACTCGCATACTTACAGAAAACAGATTGTAAAATGTTTACATTAATTATTTTGTAGTATCTGTCTTTGTGGGGAAGAATAAATTAGACTGATAGTATTTTTGTTCCTTTATGCTCCAGCTGTTTCCTTTGTTAGTTTTGAGGACTTAAAAATGGCACTTAAAGATTTTGGTTTTGTGTCCAGCTACAGCTTCTACATTTAAACAAATGCAAGGGAAGATGATTTTCCTGGGCCTAATTAATTAAATGAAGAACATCTAAAGTAATCAGGATATGAATTTGTTCTATTAAATTTCAGTTTAAGGATAAGTAATTATTGCCTGATTTTTTTTTCTTCTTGCAGACTTCAAAATTTATTTCAATTAAGATTAAGCATGAGTAGTTACAAGATTAAAATAACTATTTTAGTGAATGCTAGATTAGATTATGTTTTAATCTATTAAATTTGGGGTTTAATTTAAAGTTGAAGTGTGGAAAAAATAGAGGAAATTTAATTGGTCAATTTACTTACTTTTGTGGAATTTTATATTAATTCACTATGCAGAAAGTGAAATTAAGTTTTTGATTAATTTGAAATAATTTTTGGAACTCCATTACCAAAATTAAAAAACCAAAACCTTATGAATAGAGCAAAGAAGTTTGTAAAGCAATTATTAAACACTTATTTTTGCATGCTTTGAGGCCTGTTCCTGTCTGAATTGATGGGAAATGCTGTTGTGTCAGCTTGTACTTAGAACATTTATTTGTATTTATAATTTGTAGCATCTATTGTATTTAGAATCACAGAGAAGTAGGGCTGGAAGGGACCTCCAGAGGTCATCTAATTCAACCCCCTGCCTGAGGCAGGAAAGCTCTTGGGGCCCGTATAGGGCTTAAATCTGCAACCTTGGCATTACTATCACCATGCTTTACACAACCAAGCTAGATGAACACTAATTTACTTGGTGTGCACACATTTACATCTCTTGTTTTCCATGTCTTCTGTAACAGCTATTTATTAGGCCTGTGCGAAGCTGCTAATATTTGCTTCGGATTCGGCTGATTCGGGGGACAGTGATTTGATTTGGTGATTCGAATCACTGGCTCAGATTGGCTCAGCTGAATCTGATTTGGCCACCACCGAATCGGACAGGCCCCATCCCCTGCCCGTTCTCTCAGCCAGCTCCCCATGGCTGCTCCACCCGGCCCCAGCTCACGATTCTTTACAAAAAAAAAAAAAAAAAAAAACACTGCGGTCACACTGGTTGCTGCCAGTGCGGGGGGTAATCCCTGCTGCCCCCCACTTCCCTGTGCTGAATGGGGGGCTCTGCTACAAGCCCTCAGAAACCCCGATGGCCACTGCAGCAGCCGGTGAGTGAGGATTTTTTTTTTCCACGGCCAGGAGCTGGGGCTGGGAGATCAGGTAGGGGTTGGAGGGTCCCTTCCTCCCCCCTCCCCCACACCCTACTTACCAGCACGGAGACTGGGTCCAGCTCCCTGCGGCGGCAAGTGGGGGCCGCCCGAATCTCCAAAGCTCTCTGAATCTTTTCCGAATCAATTCAGAGAGCTTCGAATCCATTCAGACCTTTTTATTGGTCTCCTGATTCAGTTCAGATTTGGAGATTCAGCCACCATATCGGGTCAAATCTCTTCCGAATTGAATTGGCACAGCCCTACTGTTTATGGTAATAATCTGTATAAAGGTAAATTATTACTTAAAGTTATTTCTAGATTAACCATGGCGACTATTGTTATATACTTTCAAATAATATTTTGCCATTCTCTGACCCCTTTCTCCCACATTTGACATACTTTTTGCTTCCTGCACTTAATAAAGGCAGCTCAGGTAACCCCATGAGGCTCCACAGATTGGATGTGACCTTTTCAGCCTTGCTCAGTATTCCCCACGTATATCCAAGCAGTGAGAACCTGCCTCGGTTCCCTACTATATTTGGTCTGCTACATCTTTTAAAAGCCAAACTATATATCAATAGCAAGGGAGCTCTTCCTCCCTGTGAAATTTTATTAAAAACTTTGAAAGAACAGTGCCTTGAACAGGATTGCCTCCTGTACTTGGTTCCTTCTCTTTCCCAGTATAGAACAGTTGGCCAAGCAGAGCAGACACAGTCTCACAAATGCTTCACATGAAAAAAATAAAAAATCCCAGGAGCCATAGAAAGTGAGCTGTGCCACAATTGTACTTAGCTGCAAGAAGGAGCTTTGAGTTTGGGCTTCTGCTGCCTTCTGCCATGCGTGCAAATCACTTATCAACAGATAAACTTCTGAAAGAGGATGAATGAGATGTCGTAAGTGGCTGGGGCAGCAAAACTCAGGGTTTTCTGCTTTCTTTTCTGAAGTAACAATCCTTGACACTGTACTCCCTCTGTAAAGTGGAAAAGAGGTTCTAGTTTATTTTGAGGTTTTTAATTTGATAACTTGAGTCTCTCCTCACTTGTCATTGAAACCAGCATCTTTTCAGATTCTTCTTTGCCTCAAGAGAAAGGTATATGATCTCTTAGGGATGAGGCTGGGAACTACGAGTTTGTTTATTGAACCTGGCTGACCTTCATAGTCTTGGGTTCTTAGTCTTCTGGAAATGATTCTTTAACTGAGGTTCTGCTTTCCACATCACTGGATTTCTTCTTTTCTTGTCACTGAGATTCACACTGGGTTCCAAATACTGGAAAGGTCATTTTAATACAGTTAGAAAGATCCTTTGAAAAAGTATGAAGCCCCATCAGATACCTTGACAAAGTGGAAGAGACTTTCCATACATGCAATTTAAAAGAAAATAGAACCTAGATGTTGTGTTCTTATTATTTCTTTTTCTTTTCATTCCATTGCTACCGTTTCAAAGTGTATGCTTCACTAAGAAGAGTCAAAGCTGCCTCTGGTTTCTGTATCACAGTCTCTCCCAGGTTTTGGTGATGTTTCACTGTTTCCTTTCCCTTCTGGAAAACCTTCACTGTTGCTATGTAGCCCATTCTGGTTTTACTTGCTTCTTTTGGCTGTCTGCCAAATCATTGCTTTGGCAGCAATGATTGGTAAGGACTAACTTTACCCCCCCAACCATTTTCTTTTCCAGCTTAGTTTTAACATAGTTTGTGGCATTACTGAGCAGTTTGAACTATTCCCCCATCTCCCTTGGAGCTGGTTAATTGACTGTGTAGCAGTCTTGGCAACCCAGATCTACCGTTGAAGTATCTTCCTACATAATACTTTTGCTTGGGCAATAATGAGCATGTCTGCAGACATCAGTGTATAAGAATCAAAGCAGTGCTCCCTTTTTGACACCAACCTTTACAAGATTTAAGACAAATTTATACTAAGGGAATTAAATCAGCTACCCCCCAAAATAAAAACAACAAACTTTGTAACTTGAATTACCTCCAGCTCCTGGGCCTTTGAGTCTTGCGTAAGTGTGACTCTGTCTCTAATATTCCACATCATACAAGGTTGTGGTACTGTTCACTGTGGTTCATGGAAGGTAAGGCACAGATTCCAAACTAGGAACTGAAATTTCTGGCGTGGTGCATAATTGCAAGCAACATCCACATGGATCTCTTTCTGTCTGGTTTCCAAATCCTCAGTTACTCATAACAGATGCTAACCTGTGATGTGGGGAGCTCATCTGTTCTAGAACAGACAGTGGTGCTGGGCACATGGAGCTCCATGTGGAGGAAGGATAACATCAGTCTCTTGTAATTTCACTACTTTGAATTTCTCAAAAGCTTTTCTGATGGCTTGGCTACCTTAACATCCTGGTCCAGTGGGTCCTACCCATTAGCATCCTTCAAAGTCAAGGGGGAACTTGGAGGTAAAGGATATAAAGGGCAGGATTGCTTAGTGGGTGCTTGGTCAACAGCTGAAAGGTGCTGAATCAGTAAATCAGTAAACTCTGTTTACATACATTCAGCCTCCTGGTCAGCTGGCAGTTACAAGAACTGAGAGCTGGTCCAGCGCCTCACCAAGGAAGCAGAGTTCAGGTCACTAGAGTTGGATGTGTTTGCATATAGGTTGCCAAAGGGCTTACTGTATTTGATCTTGCCCTTTGCATTTTAGGAAGATCGTTCAGAAGATAAGGTGAGTGAGAGGAAGTAAAGGTGAACATTTCTAGTTTCATGCTAGCAAAAGAGGCCATTGTTTTGTACCTTGGTGTTTTATTTCCTACTTCATCTGTTGAGAGTAGATCTCCCTAACCACAGTCCTATACTTGGGCTATCTCGAACTATATGGCTACTGAGAAGGACTATAATTTTGTGAGCGCTTTGGAAGAGGGAAAACAGTAGGCCTTGTAATCATTACTGTGCACTAACCTACCTTCTAACCTTCTTCAGTTTAAGACACAGTTCTCAACTGTCATTAGATTTAAGGCCCCCTTCAGAAAATACCATCTCTGCTTTCATTTGTGTTTTTTACTACGGAAAATTTAATAAAGCTGTTCTTCCATCGCAAAGAACTCAGAAAGACCACAGCAGGTCAAAATGTTTTGGACACTATGGATTCCTATGTGAAATCTGGGTTTCTTGTGAATCATGTATATGTGTTTGCACACCTAAAAAGAGCTAATATTGAACGGATAAGGTTTTTTGGGTAAATCCAGTATCTTTTATTAGATCAATTAAAAATGGTTGGGGAAAAATCTTCTTTGCAAGCTTTCAGGTACAAATACCCTTTGTCAGGCTGAGGAGGCATCTGTAGTTGGCCTGTGCTCTTCCTGGATGAAATAGTAAAGAAGCCAGTTTGCATGTAAGAGAGCCAGTCAGTGAAACTGTGAATTGAGGTAGTCAGTGAGTGAGAGACAGGTAGGCAGGAGAAAGGGGAATGAATGTTGCTGGTAAACATAGCGAGGTTACCTGGGGAGTCAGATGTTAGGCAGGTTTATAATGTGTCATAAATCCAATTTAGCTTATGATTTTTTTGTATCCAGTAGGTTGATGAAGTGAAGTTCACAGGTTTGCCTGTGAAAGGTGTTCTGTAAATTCCCTTTGAGGATTAGAAGTGAGAGATTGGAGAGAGAGTGGTTTTCTTGTGAGAAATGTGCCCCCACAGGTAATTGGATATTTGTGTCTGTGATGGATTTTCAGTGTGCATTCATTCTGGTACGCAGCTGTTGGCTGGTGTCTCCTACATATTTTCCATCAGGGCATTTGGTGCACTGCATGAGACGTATTACATTTCTGGAGGTGCAGGTGTAAGATCCAGGAATGGTGATGGTTCTGTTGTGGGGTGTAGTAATTGTTTGAGTAGCACCCTTGAAAGGATCTCGGAGCACTCTAGGGTGCCATGGCACCCTAGCTGAGCATCACTAAGTTAAAGTTACCTGAATTAGTTTCTTGAAGATGTCTTGAATTAGTGAAAAGAATTAGACGACAATTAGAAATGCATTCC
>NW_005842506.1:984168-994950 GCF_000455745.1 Alligator sinensis
CCTTTATGCCAGAAGAAGACTGTGTTGGGATATTTTAAAGCCTTCATGACAATCTCTAGGACAATTATGACTGCATATCTGGTTGCACTTCACGGGCAATCATAGTAAGTAACTTTTTTACCCTATTGATGATAACAGTGTTTGCTGTGAACAAAAGTATTTTTTATTTCAAATAAATACGATAAAGAAATGGTGTCAGGTATCCAGGTTGCAAAGAAATGGTGCATCAACTTGACGTTATCCAGGGTTATCTCCACTTTCTTGGTCCATTCCTGTTGTGCTCTTCATTTATATTCTTTGGCTGTGGGGGTCTTCATTGAGCTGATTGATAGATCTTGAACTAATTTGAGAAGCAAGAATTGGCTTTTAGTAGTGGTTGAAACAGATGCATAAAACATCGAGTTAAGCTGTCTGCAAAGTAGTGTACTGGAGCTTTGCACCACAATGATTGCTAATGGTAGTTTTCTCCTTACAGCAGAAGTTGTGTGTGTGTTTTTTTTTTCTCTAAGATGGGCTTCACATGGAGCCTGTGTGACACAAAACAAATAGACTAATAAGAGCTCACTTTCTGTCATTCCCATCTGCTACTAAGAAACAAAACCAAACCATCTGAAAACAGGCATTTTCAGCAAACTCCAGTGATTCCTGTGGAGAAAGGAATGGCTTGGTTTAAAAAAAGAAATATCTGATCGTGTTGCACGTTTTTACTACTATGGCTGTTTGCATATCATTAGCCAAAAAAGGAGATGCAATTTGGGGACTTTTTCTGCACTTCACGAAGTCAGAGGTAAATGAGGCAGCAGATACTATTGTTACACTTCATGGAAGTGATTTACTCGCATTGCTCACTAGAGGGTAGACTTGGAATTATAATCTGATATTTTTGCAATGATATTTGCAGTTGTCAGGTATACCACGTACAGTATTTTAAAAAGAAGAGCCTGTCAATGAAATATTATGATAATTTAAGATCCTAGTGCAGCATTATTTCTTATGACCATGACTAGGAAACTGCTTATTCCCCTTATAGATATTTTTCATAGAAATTACAAATGTTGTGTGTGTTTGCTATTGTTTAATATAGGACATTTTAATGCTAAAAATATTTAGTGCCTGATCATTGCAGTATGTGCCAGTGTTGCTCTGGGAATGTTTAGAGGAGTTGTGGATATAAAGTTAGCAGCGTGTAAAATGTAATGTTAACACAAAACAAATATATCCTAAGTGAAGTTGACTTTAAAAATGGAATAGAAAAATTAAAAATCCCCAGTCATGCAACTTTATTTTAAAAATTGTTTTAAATAATATTTTTGTCTCTTGCATCCTCGGTTGCCACGTTAAATTCTCCCTTGCATTTTTATGGGCATATAGTGTGCTGTATGTTATGAGCAAGAGATTATTTATGGCAGTTGTGCTTCTAAGTGACTCTTTTTCGTGTGTGTGCACATAGGCATGTTTGAGTGCATATATACAAGCACTCAACACTATCACACTTTAAAACCTGAGGGAGAACCATTTATGGCTAAAATTGTGTAGGGCCAATTCATCCATTGTGTGTGTAAGTAGTAGGCATATGTATGATTCTGTATAACCTGTTTGTAGAGGATGTTTAAGGTTTGCACACAAATCGGCTTTTTATGACCTATTTGTGTTTTTTGGTTGAAAATTTGCCCCATATTGATATTTAACTACTGGAGTCTGTTTATAATTACTTCATTATTTGCCCACTCTGGATAGGTGTTTAGTCAAATTTTGATGCATTTAAGAGGGCATTGGGTGTGTCTGCTTTTAAGAAGGCAAGCATCCTGAAAGGGGGCTGATTAGGACTCACCTGACCAGCAACAGGCTGGGCTTGAGGAATATAAGCCCTCAATATGAGCCTCAATACAACCCTGGAGAGACCAGATGTGAGGAGCTCCTGGCAGCAGGGCTCCTGAACAGACTTAGAGGAAGGTACCTGGGGCACAGAGGGGCTTGTATATACAGGCAGGTGGACACGGCCTTGTTAAACTGGGAGAAGATTTGAATGCCTGCCAGAGGGCACAGGTGCTTTTAATTAAGTAGCACCAGTGTTTAGCTTTGTGCCCTGCTGAGTGCAGGCTCCAAGGCCAACTTGCAGGAGCCCAGAGTGGGATCAGGAGATCCATGATCTCAAGGCCCAGAGAGGTGCTGGGAAGGTGATCAGAAAGTCCAGGAACCCAGAGTAGGGCTGAGAGAGAGAGTGGGTCCAAAGGAGGTCTAAACAGCCAGAGACTGCCAGAGCAGAAGAGTCTGGAGATCTCAACTGGCCTAAGAGCAGAGCCAGGGCCCAGGAGGGGCCAAAGGTCCAGGAGGGACCACAACCAGTTCCACTGGCTGGAGGCAGGGCCAGGGCCCAGGATGGGCCAAGGGCCCAGGAGGTACCAGAACCATAAATATTAATGGGAGATGACACACATGGGGTGTGGTGTGGGGAAGGATGGAACCATGCAATGAGCCCTTAAGGCTGTGGGTGACCCTACAGAGGCACCTGGTATAGGCTGCGGTATGGTATAGGCTGTGGGTGACCCTACAGAGGCACGCATAGGCTGGGAGAGCCTACTGAACTTGAGGGCTGAACAGAGACTAGAGGGGTCCAGGAGGGATCTGGTGGTGATTACACAGACAACTCGCTCTAAGGCCCGTGGGCAGTCTCCTTTATCTAATCCTTAATAAGAACAAAGCATGGCGGGCAAGTAATCAAGGGAGATCTTAGAGACTGAGCCAGGCAGGGGCGTCGTGGTCGCCTCTGTGGCTCAGACCTGCTACAATCCAGTTGTTCTTTCTTCTTAGATTTTACACTCTTCATACATTTACTTTGACTTATTTGTCTTCTGCTTAAAGGTTGTGTTAAGAACTTAGAAAAATACTTACGCAATATACTGAAAAGTAGTTTTTTGTATTTTACATGGCCGTCACTGAGATTAACTGCAAGGTTTACAAAAATTATCTGTTATATTGAGCCATAATGGAGATTCATGTACAGTACAATCTGAGATTGTTCTTCTCTTTCACTTTTGAATCTTAGAGATTCTAAGGCAGCGTTCAGTGCATTTCTAACACGGTGAACCTAAAAAATGCAGTGTTTCTGTTTTGAGTGTATACAACAATGAATGTTGTGAATGCTATGCAACTTTCAGTATTTAGGATGCATTCTTTCATGGAGTTTACCCCATAAGCACCTTCTTAGCTCCTTGTAGGTTGTATATAGGTCCTGATTCTGTGCACATTGTGGTGGATGCTCAGATACCACAACGAGTGCATTTGTCGCATGGGTTTGTCTATTTTTCTTTTCTGAAGGCAAAATGTTTTTATTTATGCTGTTCTCTGCAATCCTGTTAGTGAAAGTCTTGTCCTTGCATAAGGAAGTAGCAGATATTGGGCAGGGACAGAAATTGCATATAAACTGGTATAAGTAATCAGAAACCAGTTCTGTAACGCAGCTGAAGTTCAGTGCATATAAACCATTTTCAAAATGGCTGAAGTGGGTTTAAGATAAATTTGGATGGATGTAGTATCGGACTTAACTGATTTAGGTTAAATCTCTCCAGCTAAGCAAGGAGGTGTGCTTTAGTGTCCCCCAACTTCTGGCCTAGGCCAATGCAGGCCTATGACTGCATTTCTGGAATCAAAAGTGAATATCTGTTCACTTGCTTATCGGGTCAATCTACGCAGCTTAGATTAACCTGCAAAGATTGTTTTAATTCAGCTTCAGGCTTTTTGACTCTCTGAACTTAGCCATTGTGGCAATTCTTAGGGCCCTTGCTGACACTGAATTTGTCATGGTTAACAAGTTAATTTTGCCATAAATGGCAACATGCCACATGTTCACCCAATTATTATGTCATAACATGGCAAACCAGCCACAAAGACATTCCACATACACTGAAGGACAGTTCTGGCTGATTTGCATGGTACCTTAAATTAAATGTGTGGTATTTGTCCCAGTCTTAGGCCTACCCTGGGCTGTTGCTGACAGTCAGCTGCTTGTTGGCATTGGCACAGGACGGCCCTAGATCTTCAGGTCACGTGGGGCTACTCCAAGTCTGATCCAATCATCTGAGCATTTAGATCTGGCACACAGTAGTCCTGGGCTCCAGAAAACAGCTGCCCCCTGTCTAGTCTGCAGGATTGGGACCGGGTTAGCCCAAGGTCCTGGTCTGGCCACAGCAGTCGCATAATTGGGACGTGAGGAAATTTGTGTCCCATCACAAACATAATATGCCTTACCGTGCACATCTGGTATCTTTTGGGTACCTTGGCCTGGGTTCTCAATGCCTGGAAGATAAAAATGCAGAATTTTTTATGTAATGGTATGAAGAGCCTGTGCAATCAGTGGACAGTCAGTGGATTTTATGGTAAGAACAAGTCTAGTGTCATGACTAAGTAGAGTGTATTCTTAGATTTGAATCATATGACAATTAAGCTTGGTCACCACCAGAATGAAACAGTCTCCGTGGAACATGCTGTTCGCAGGTGCCACTTGCATGAGTTGAGGATCTGTGAGACTATGTAAAAACATTCACTCAAAGGAGTGTTTTCTACCAAGGTGATTGCGATGTGGCTGCAAACCCTCTGTCAACCAGGATATAACCTCAGTTCTTACTCAGATTTAGGGTTGTTCTCCATCTACCAGCTTGTAAAAGAACAAGGATCCAGACCTTGTAAAAGAACAAAGCTGGGTTGAGACAGTGGTGACATAAAGAGAGAGCTGGCTGTTTACATACAGGCAACCTGTGCTTAGCACTCTTAATTGGTTTCTGAAAAACCAAGTGTTAAACGAAATGAGTGTTAAGTGAAACCGGAAGTATTTGATTATCCAAGATGGTGACCACAAGCATTATAATGAAACTCACTGAGCGCTAAGTGAAATCAGGTATCAGTTTAAAATGAGTGTTATAGTGAAATAGCGCTAACGAAACAGCATTAAGCAGAAATTGCCTGTATATTCTTGGCCTTCCTGCCCAGACTTTCAGCAGTTGTACTAGCTGCGTGCAAAATGTGGAATGAAATCAGAGAAATCAGAGACATTGTTTTCAGCTCCAAATAGATAAGAACTTAGTCTAGTTGTTCTAAATAGCAAACGGCAGTTTTACTATTTGCTTTGAAATGACAAATGAACTTCCAGGCTATTCTTCAATTGGGTTCATTTGTCTCTTAAAACCAAAAGAAAAACCTGAATTAAAATACTGCATTTTTGCTTGGAGAAGTTCATATTGCTAGATTGTAAAACAAGTTTCAGATCTTCTTTCCCTTTTTATATTAAATCCAGCTATTTATACCACCCCATACTGCCTGTGTTGGTGGACTGCATCAACCCAAAATATAACCGGTTACGTGCAGTGCTATTTCTAATGTCCCCATGGCCATGAAACAGGTAGCAAATAGGGAGATCTAGATAAAGAAAGCACATGGAAAAGACCCAGAGGATTTTTTAAGGTTAGGAGAACAACAGAACCTGGTGATTTGAGTCCTTGTGTGTCGGTTTACTATACATTTGGTGGTAATTTTAGAATGGCGATATAAGCCTTATTTAGAGGTAAAACTGCAAACAGAACCTCTGTATATCATACACTCCACAGGATGGACAGACAAACTATGACATTATAGCATCTGGAGCCCCAGTGCACTCACTGTATTGGAGGCTCTCTACTGATGTGCAACAAATACAGTCCAGCCTCTTCTTACACAATTAATTTTGCTTACTTTTTTGTCACCTCAATGCTTGTTTGAAGAAGATAGCTTTTTCTCATGTTCATTTAGCAAAAGCAAATATTGAACACCAGTTGCATTTGATATTCTGGCTTGCTTGGGAATATAATATTTTTATGCTAAAAGGGTTAATTATTTGTAAGTGTTACTTTTCCAGTCTGTAACTACCATTTTTAGCATATTCTTTCATTTTACCATTGTATGCCAGACCAGCCTGATGCTTTTAAAACTTATTTTAATGCGTAATAGGTAAATGTGCGATCCACAATGCCCCTAAAATATTTTGCTGGAGGGTATGTAGATGAAAGAGCATCTTTTAAAATGCCAACTTCAAATAGCTGATAGTTAAATATCCCAGATGGGATTCAGATTGTTAAAGATTTTTTTTTCCTTTTAGACTTTGACTTCAGTGTACCAGGTTCCATGAAACTTCACAATCTGATTTCTAAACTGAAGAAGTGGATCAAAATCCTAGAGGCAAAAACTAAGCAACTTCCAAAGTTCTTCCTCATAGAGGAGAAGTGTCGTTTTCTAAGTAACTTTTCAGCACAAACAGCAGAAGTGGAGATTCCTGGAGAATTCCTTATGCCGAAGCCAACTCATTATTACATCAAGATTGCAAGGTGAGTCACCACTGGGGAAAAAAAGTAGCTGTATGTGGAGGAAAGTCAGAGGGGAAAAAAAATTTCCTTTTTCCCAACCTCCTGGATTTTGTATGTTTATACCTGAATGACTTAATGCCATTACTAATGATATGATTATGATGGCTTGATGTAATCCATTTACTTCTAGTTGTACATTCGTCTGGTAATGTACAGCATTTTACCCAGTAGAGTAACAAGGGGTGGGCAGCCAGCGTACTAATCCACAAGGACAGCAGCTACCACTTCAGCTGGCCCAGCCTCTGCTGCTGCTGAAGGCACAGACCCTGGTAGATGCCTCTGGTCTCCCCTGGGAGGTTAGGGCATGGGCTGACTTCCTCCACATTGGTGCAAATGGAGTACATTTGGCACTTCCATTACCAGTAAAGAGACTCTTGTGATTCGTTAGCGTTGTTCCGGGTGGAATCTGGTCTGATTAAGTCCTTTGGTCAACAGCTTTGTTTCTAAGTGAAGAGGAGACAAAGGTGCAAATTTGTGTGACTGTCTTTGACAAGATATAGAGCTTGCTTAAAATGATTATTGAAAATATAGCTTATGTTCATGTTGCATCTCATTTAAAAATATTGGTAATTTAGTGTTAGTTTTACAAATGTTCTGTATGTAAGTGTTTCTTGCTACCTCTATGTATAGCATTTTTATCCTCCTCCTCCCTCCCCAAAGTCTTGGTTTCATTTCAGAGGAGAGAAATGAAGCTTCTGGACTTTGAAAGCTCAGGTGCTTTTATCTGTTTCTTTTCTCGATAGATTTATGCCTAGAGTGGAGATAGTGCAGAAGCACAACACTGCAGCCAGAAGACTCTATATCCGAGGCCATAATGGAAAGATTTACCCATATTTAGTGATGAATGACGCTTGCCTGACAGAGTCTCGGAGGGAAGAACGTGTATTACAGCTCCTTCGCCTTTTGAACCCCTGCTTAGAGAAAAGGAAAGAAACCACAAAGAGGCATTTATTTTTCACAGGTACGGTAAGAGGAAGTATTTAGATTATTGGGGAGGAGGGGGAGACGACAGAGAATTAGTCCTTAAAGTTACTTGATAAGGTCTGATAATTTAAACTAAAACTTTAAATCGGAGTACATCAGAGTAAATCCTACCGCTTTCCAGGTGATCAAAGGATCTTCTGGCTCTGAAACTCCCACTTCGTAAAGAGGAAAAATATAGGGGGATGCACAGGGGCGGGGGGGAAGGGCAGAGTTAGGGAAGGTTACAGATGCTCACTGTGTGGTACAATTTATCTGTCTTGAGTGGTGTCCAAGGCAGAGGCTGAGCTGCATGATGTGTTGCTGTGGAAATGAGTAGTCCCATCCCATGGCAGATATTTAACAGATGATGATTTTTTTTTTTTTGGCTTGTGTTGTTTGAAAATTTTCTCTCTCTTCTAGCTAGCCCATAGGAGAGCTTTTGCATCTGGAAGATAGCTCTTCTAGAACTATTAATTGTTTATGCTCTTCCTAAATTTTCCCTATGAGGCCATTCCTAAATAATTTTGACTTTTTTAAATAAACCTACAGCATTGTGTAACATTATATATATACACACACAAATGTATCTGTATACAATTTTTTCATACATTCTACTACCTCATTTGAGTTCAGTAAACTAGATATGACACAGAACACAGACCTGGTCTTGTGCTTCTTTTATGCATGAGTGTAAAGACCTTGCTTTTGTTATACTGCTAATTTTGGAAGATACCCTATGTCCATGCTACAGCCTAGAAATACTTGGACAGTGTAGAACAAAGATGGGTAACCCCCAGCATGGGTGCGAGAGCGTGGTATGCAAAGGCATTTTGCTTGGCGCATGCACCTCTGAGTGAATGGTGGGAAAGGGGCTGGAGCTACACTGCCACAACAAGGATTGGGCCCCTTGTGACTCCCCTGCTGCCCACCCCTGGCATGCATTATAAGTTGAGGTTGTGGGTGTTTTTGATAGTCTGCCCAAAATGTTGTCAACCCCTGCTGTAGAGTTAGAGAACATAATGGTCACAGCCTTGCCTCTCCTCTGTAAGATCTCCCTTTGCATATACAGCCTCACCTACCAGTTTGACTTTTAGATGCAATGTGCAAGTTGCATAGTTACGCATGCAGAGTCTTAATTCTTTCCCTGTGTGCATGTGCATGCTGCTTTCATGCTATGATTAACAATAATTTCAGTTATCCTGATGCAGTTGCCGAAGATGCTTCTGTTGAGACTGCCCAGATCTTTGCTTGGCAATGTAAATAAAAAGTTCAAGAAGTTAATTTTCGGGATTTTCCAATTACTTAAATTGTTGGGACGTTCTAGCTGCCAGCTAAATAACTTTGAATGAAAACAAACTTGAGATATCTTGGGAGAACATGAAGTACTTAACAGTTGTGTGCAACTCCACTGACATGCAGCTAGTGGAGGTGGAGGATAGCAACCGAGTTGAGGACAAGGGAAATTGAAGATCAGGACTCTGGAACGATAAAGATGCCATCGCACGAACTTCTGTAGGATATTTTTAGGAGTGGTCTTCATATCATCTTCTCTTCTACACCCATAGATCCTCTTATTTTTAACTATGTGTATCTGACTTGCAGGTTTAGCAATGGACTTGGTTAATTAGATGACATAAACTGAACTTGCAAATAATTACAGGTTCAAAAACAGGATGCATCTTAAAAAAAATAGCCCTTAATGTCCACAGAGAAGGACCCCATTCAAAATGTTCAGCCAAAAAAAATGCTTATCAAAAAGGCACTGTGTTCATCAAATTAATTGAATAGGTAAATGTAGAAAGAAATGTATTCTCCAAAAAAGTAAATGTCAATTGTTGGTCACAGAATATGTCGTACAATGTCTAGCTTTGGTTGGAGTCATTTAATGTAATAAAAAATAATCTCCTATGAACTAACTTAATATGATTAATACTTAAAATTATTTTTTTTCTTAAAACTACTGGAGAAACTTGCAGTTTCTTAAAATACCTTAGGGAAATAAATATCTAGGGGTGATGTAGTGGAAGGCAAGTATGTCATGCTCAGCTGAAATAACAATTAAAAAGTCAGGAGATTAAAACTCCTTGAAAGATTTATTTGCTGATGGAAATGGAAACTAATCCTTAAATATCAGACGAAATATGATAAATGTAATGCAGTGTGATTTGGAAAAGGAACTAATTTTAAACTATAATCTCTTTTTGAAAATTTCCCCCACACATTTTTCCAGTTGTATTACACCATGCTACAAGGATATGTGCAGGCAGAAACCGAAGTCCTCCCCTCAGAGATGAATGAAAGCAAAATGGAAAGATCAGTTCTTAATGACATTTGTTTGCCTGATACAAATTATGGATGCTTTTAGGTTATTGAACAAAAAAGGCTTCAAAAAATTTAAATCAAGTCTTAGCATTTTTTATAATAAAAAGGAACAGAGGTTAATAATTCTTTTACTTTCGTGACTGGCTGTGAAACAATCTACCCTGGTGATCAAAGGATCAAGATTGCATAATCTTAATGACTCTGAAAGCTAGTTGCAGAACTCTAAAACAAGTGCAGAAAGCAAAACCCAGAGTCTGTGGATGAGCACCTGGGAGTGCTGAACATCATCTCAAAACCTAAATAGTAGTGTAAATATCTGCCTGCGTTGTGGTCAGAATTCTAAAAATCCCTCAATTCCGTTGCAAGTCAGTGCAACTTAACATCCTAAATCACTTAGTGCTTTTGAAAATGTTACTTTCCATCTTTTCAGTTAAGTAAACAGCCTAATTTAAAAGTCTCTTCCTTTATAAATGCTTGCAATATTTTTCTCTCCAGTTGTGGTTCTCCTGAATGCTTTATTAAATATTAAGGCTTTTTGTTCAAATTTTGGAGTGTTTTTTTCTGTTGGAGGGGTACCAAAGTGATTTAATTGGATTCTGTAAATATGTATGCAAAGCAGGTAAATTTCTATTTGAATAAAAATGCCACCTTTTTACAAATAAGATTCATAGTAGGAATCCTGAATCCCTTGGTGCTTTTGGTCTCTCTCTCTCTCTCTCTCTCTCTCTCTCTCTCTCTCTCTCTCTTTTTTTTTTTTTTAAACTAATGCTATAACATGATTTTTCCTCACTTAGATTTCTTTGCATGATGTATCTAGTAAAAATAACAAAAATGCAGCTCTCATCCTTTTTTTTAAACCAAGCTCTTGAATGTGCTATGAGTGTAATAAAAATCTTCACTTGACACACTTCAGTTGATTATCACAGCAGTGGTTAAGGGCTCATACTTGCATGTTAATTCTTCAGATTGTTTTAGTGTTTTGGTTATGCATTAACATTTTTTTCTTTCATTTTTTTTCTCATTTCCAAAATTATTTTTAGTCCCTCGTGTTGTAGCAGTCTCTCCACAGATGCGTCTGGTTGAAGACAATCCCTCTTCTCTTTCC
>NW_005842506.1:994981-1002619 GCF_000455745.1 Alligator sinensis
AGATATATAAGCAACGCTGTGCCAAGAAAGGCATTGAGCATGACAACCCTATTTCTCGTTACTATGACAGACTGGCAACAGTCCAAGCACGAGGGACTCAGGCTAGCCATCAGGTATTGAATATGTGATTAATATTATTCAGGCTTACTTCTTAAGGACGCTGTGACACTGTGCTTTGCTTTCCTTTTCTCGTATTTGCTACAAATATTGCACGTGTGTTATTAATTGTAAAAAATGTAGTCAAGCAACTCCTTCAGGGAATTTTAGCTGTCAAAAAAGCCTCACTGCGTATTCTGCTTATGCAGTTAATAAAGCTTTGCATGCTTGTGAAAAGGTATTAGTTGAAAACACTAGAAGCCAAACTCCTGTTTCCACATAAACAGGTACAATATGACAAATATGGTACAAACTTCTTTGTGTTGCTCTACAAAGTGCCCAGATTTCTCAGCCAGCTTCGTTTTTTAGATGCAAGGGTATCAGTCATCAGTACTGACTTTTGAATGTGAATGTCTGCTCGGAGCACAACTAAAACCATTTTATCAGACTCGAACGGAAACCATATTCCATTGTCACTGGCTTGGACCCCAATTCATGTTAGTACCCGGCAAGTGCAAGGCCCCTTATTCCACTGTAACCTCCATGAGGCGTCAGACTCTGATAGCAGGAGGGCGTTTAATTTTTCTTTTTAGCATGCACCATGCTATTCCTATGCCCTTCTAATTGTTAAAATACACAATGTGTTTGTCTACTGAATGTTGTCTGCAGTAAACCAGTCTTTCAGCCTTTCTGTGTTACAAAATAAAATGAAGTGTTACATAACATCTGTTTCTATTTTGAGGATGGTACCTTGAGGTTATGAAACTTAGTCTTTTTAACAGTCATTTATTGAAGCCGGGATGATTTTCATTCTCTTTTCCTTGTTGCACAGCAGATTCTAACTTTATTTCTTTTTCTAATTAATTAGGTTAGTATATGCTACAGTAATTAAATATGGTGGGCTGTTTGTGGACTCTGGAACCCAGAAAAGGCTGAACTGCACAATGTACAGTTTCAGAAATAATTGCAAGCCTTTTCTCTGCTTTGGCAGTAGCACTATACCACCATGGAAGAGAATTCTTTGCCTCGGCTCTTTCATTCTTCAGCTTTCTCCCTGCCACTTTTTTAGGAAAAACACCTTCCATTTTCTCTTACAAAGAAGCCCCTCTATAACCAGAGGCAGACCTTTTTTGTATTTGTCAAATTTGAAGTCCCTTGTTACAGTGATACCTGCCATCTGTAAATGGGGAGTAAGTGAAGTCTACTATTTTTGGTCTTCATGTAATTATTCTACAAGAAACACGTCCATATGTCTCTTGTCTCGTCTGTCTTTCATCCTCATCAACCTGTTTGAACAACCTTTTAACTTTTTTCTTAAACTGCGGGGGCTAGATTCAAAATCCTTTGCAATGGGAGCTTCCAAGACGAACTTCTCATACTAAGTTTCTAGACTGAGCATAGTCTGAGGACCTTATTGGCTTTGGAGCCTTTGAAAATAATGGATGGAAGTGACAAATATAAATATCAGGACCCTAGAAGGAAGGATTTTAATTAGTCTGCAAGGCACTTTGGCAGCTTAGATTGAAGTCAGCCACCCTATTAGGTTTCTTAGTGCTTTTTTTCCACTCAGTAAATGAGACTGTGCAAGGAGTTTCTGATTGTGGGGGCGTGGGATGTTTAGTAGAATGAATTGGTGCTGGCTATAGAAATGAATGTGCAGCAGAACTTGATTTTGAAGATGGAGCTTGTAAAGTACTGCTCCATTAGTCTGCCATATGGAAGTGCAGTGGAGAGGTGTAGCAAATGTCAGTTTATTTTGCTTCTGGCTTGTTTGAGGGGCTTGCTAGAAGGTACAATAATTGACTCATCATACTGTGTAGTCTCTGGACTTCTGTCATCTCGAAGCAGCTTTCTGGAAGCAGCTCTGTCGACTCTTATGGCAATGAAACATTTTTTTAAGATGGCTTTGGAATGACTTTGCTACTCCGTGGGATATACGCTTTCAAAACTGGTAAATATGCTTACAAGAGGCAAGGATTTCGTAGCGCAATATCTTTTACTGGACCACATATGTAGTTGGGATAGAGTTGGAGAAGCTTTCAAATGCAAGACGTTCTTTCTCAGGTCTTGCATTTGAAAGCTTGTCTCTATCAACTACATAGTTGGTCCAGTAGAAGATATCACTCTAAGAAATCCTTGCCTCTTGCATAATTTCTGGACCATTGTGGCTACATCATCACTGTTATGCTACTGTAAATGTGTACCAGAGTCAAAAAACTACTAGAAGAAACACCTGTGCTTAAGATCATCTCACCTGTAAAGGTGGCAGTGAGGGAAGAAAAGCTTGATGATACTAAGATTTAAAAATAATTTGTCATCATTTGAATTTGTCTTGCTTTTAGGTTCTTCGTGATATACTGAAAGAAGTACAAAGTAATATGGTGCCACGCAGTATGCTTAAGGAGTGGGCTCTACATACATTCCCAAATGCCACAGATTACTGGACGTTTCGAAAGATGTTTACTATTCAGTTGGCATTGATTGGCTTTGCAGAGTTCATCTTTCACTTAAATAGGCTCAATCCTGAGATGTTACAGATTGCCCAGGTATATTTTATGCATTACAGATGCACATTGTTATCTTCTCTGATTAAAACAAAGTTTTCTAATTTACCTTTAGAAATGAATATTGCACGCTAAATTGACAAGCATGAGCTTAATCAAAAGCATTTCAGTAGGCCTGCCTTTTTAAAACGTGGTTATGCACTATATAAGCAGCAGTAAAAAATGGTAATTGTGCACACTTTACCCTCTGAAGTCTCAGATTTTGGAAGGAGAACTTACTCATTAAAAACAGTTTAGCAAACTCTTAAAAACTTGCAGATGTTTGTGTCAGTGTGTGGAAATTCCCTTTCCCCGGTCTTCACAAACAATTTCAAGTTTTTCTGTGTTAGATATCAAGCAGTTAAATTAATTAAAACAAAACAAAACTTGTTTTAGTGCTTCCAATTCCTGTGGGGTATATTTATTTTCTATTATTCTTCATTCTCACGCTTTCATTTATGGCATTGGTATCCAGTCAAAATACAGCTCCCATTGCCACTTATTTTGTACTTGAAATAAGCATTTAAAATCAGGCTTGCCAACTTAAAATATTAAGTATATTAATATATATTAAAATCTTAATACAGTTTTAATGCGTGGAGAGTTATACTCTGCACAGCAATTAAAAGATTCCTTAATCCCCACTATGTATCCATAACTTTCAGGTGCTTACCCGAGTGAACAATGGAGCACTTTATTGAGATGCAAGTAGAATGAAGATTTATCTTTCTGCCCCTAATCCCTCGCCCATTGCCACCACAAAAGAACCCATTCTTTAAGGTTGATATTCTGATACCATATATTTAGCATGGTTTCACTGCACATGTCATGTGTGAGAGAATACTAGACATCCCAAATTCTAGACAGCCATTTTTTGTTAAAGTGGCAGTATCTGAATAAGTGACATTTTAAAATAGCGTCTTTTATTCTTCCATATATAGCTTTATCTGCATTTTAGTCACAATACTGACTCCAAGGGCAATAGTTAATGCATGTGGATTTAGCTTGAAGTATCACTTCCAGATAACTTTCTAATCTGGGTATTTAACACTAAACAAATGTCTGTCTTCCAGTGGCTTCAGAAATGGATTTTCTGTCCCTTGTTGAAAGTTTCTTTCCTGTGTTTCACTTAAAAAATCTAGGATACTGGCAAACTAAATGTAGCATACTTCCGATTTGATATTAATGATGCTACTGGAGATCTGGATGCCAATCGACCAGTCCCATTCCGTCTAACACCAAATATTTCTGAATTTCTTACTACTATTGGGGTCTCTGGACCACTGACTGCATCGATGATTGCAGTTGCTCGCTGCTTTGCACAGCCAAATTTCAAGGTATGTACAGTAGTTATTCTCAAACCCTGTCCACTGGTATGTTATCATTTCACTGTAATAAAAATGCTTTGTAGGTTGGTATGCATGACTAAAGTAATTAGGTACTGAACTGAAGTATGTGAATGAGCATTCATCAGTTTTAAGACATGATCACATAAGTGTATGCAGACAAATCCACGCTAACTTTTTAAAACTTGCAACAGGAGCAATACACGAGTCGATTGAAATTGCTGTAGTTTGCTTGCTGGAAGGAATACGTACAGTGAGAATAACATCATCCTAATTTGTACCAATTGTTTTATCATTCTAGCCTCAAAACTTTGCAGATCTAGCAGCAGTAGGTAAAGTGCCAAGTGCAGCATCATTTACATCCTTCAGAATGTCGTGCGCAGGAATACGTCTTGGTACTTTCTTAGCAGAATAGGATGCTAACAATAAAGTAGTGTGCCTTGCTGCATTCTGGCTCTTAGCAGGCTGTAGTTTGCTAAGGAAATGGCTAGTTTGCTTTTAAATTCTAATGCTCTATAAAATTGAGCCACCTTGCACTGTAGGCAGCAATTCGCACCAAACAAGCACTGCAAAAAAGTACTTAAGAAACTTTTTTCCAGTTGTGTCTTTAAAATGTATATTGACCGGAGATCCTGGTATTGAAATTTGCCTTCTCCACGGAGCAGCAAGCGATACATGCTTTCTCCATAATTAAATTGCATCCTGATCAAATTACCTGCATTGTCTGCCTAAGTATTCTTAGGCCTTTAATTTGGATGTTCATAGATATCCAGCTGGAAATAGGGCTGACTGCTGGGGGGCCACGGCTTCTGTATCTCAGTCTTAATTCAAAATTTGAGTGCTCAGGACTTCCACTAAAAGTGAGCAGCTGGGAGCACAGGTCACTTAAGAAAATTTTGGTTGAAGATTTTAACTTTATATAAAAATTAAAGTTATTAGTATGTTTTACAGATGTCAATGAAACCTATAGACTGTGTGTGTGTGTGTGTGAGAATTTTGAGAGTAACAGTTAGGTTAAATTCTTTAGCCATTACAGGCAAACAGTGAATTTTAAACTTGATCTGTAGGGTGTCTAGAAGGACTGGGATTTACAAGCAAGCAGTAATTCTTAGCATAAGAAGATCAAGACTGCTGGAACGTATGTTTCTATCAAGAAATCAACTGCCAAAACAAGGAAAAGAATAGGAAACTTTTTTCTTGGGCATTTCTTTTTCACTCAGTAATGCCAAAACTGTCCTTAGGATATCAGCTGGCTTGAGACTTCAGAATCCTGTTCATAAACTGTTGTTTTTTTAAAAACAAACCAAAGCAAAAACTAAAACCTCTCAAAAATAAAGCAGGAAATTACAACGCTGGGACAAGAACCACTAATTATGTTCAGCTGAAATATGCTGCATTTATTTAGGTAGAAAGGATGTGGGACCATGAATTCTTTTCCAAACTTTAGTGGTGAGATTTAAAGCTGTCTGAACTCAATAACTTCAAGCTAACATAACATATAAATCATTCAACAAGTTATTTCCATTATAGGACAGTGTTTTTCTTGCTCTAAACATAATGTTGCTGCTCAGCAAAAAATAGCATCTGTTGAAAGAGCATAATAAATATGCACTACAATATAACTTAAATATATAGTGCCCTGAGCTTTTTTTTCCTGCAAGTTTGTTGGTTTGTATGCGTTGCATGTAGAATATACAGAATTCAAGTGTGTTTATATCAGTTTTTATAGTTATATTAATATATTTTGTCTTGTCATTCAAATTAGTTCTCATTTCTGTAGGGGAACCTTCATTTTTATCCACTGCTTTTTAAAATAAAAATCTCTTTGGAGAAGAAATATTTTGTTTAACAATGTTTAGAAGGCTTACTACAGTCCAGTCATTTCAAGGAGTTAAAATTAGAGAGGGAGCTAAAATGTCAAGATGCAATTTATTGCAGTTTAGTGAAAAATCTATATTCCCATGATGGTTCTTCTAGTTAAACATAATTATCTAATTCTCTTCTTCATGCAGGTTGATGGCATCCTGAAAACTGTGCTCCGGGATGAAATAATTGCTTGGCACAAGAAAACGCAAGAGGATACTTCCTCTCCACTCTCAGCAGCTGGACAACCAGAAAATATGGATAGTCAGCAGCTGGTTTCACTAGTTCAGAAAGCTGTTACTGCTATCATGACTCGACTTCATAATCTTGCTCAGTTTGAAGGAGGAGAAAGTAAAGTCAACACTCTAGTAGCAGCTGCAAATAGCCTGGATAATCTCTGTCGTATGGATCCTGCCTGGCATCCATGGTTGTAACTTGAAATTTAGCTAGCCTTTTTGCTGCTCTCTTGTGTTGTGAGCCATGTATTGTGTTGAGAAGAGAATGTGAAGAATTCATTTCAAACCATGACTTACCTGTCACACTGACTGTTGTCAGTCTTCATTTTAATCATGTTTACAGAAATAGTACAATTTTACTGTTTTAATTTCTTGAAAGGGATTTTCATGTACAAAGAAATATGCTGTTTATAACGCAAAGGCAGTGTTACAAATAGCTTAAAACAAGAGGAGGAGACATGCATAGTGTACAGAAGAATCTTATTTTACGACGAGTGCTGTGATTCTGGCGCTGTTAGGTTATTAGGAATGGCAAATCCTAAATGAACAGTATGTAAACTTTTTATACGCTTTAAGAAATCAGTATTCCTAGTTCCTGAATTTTACTTGGTGACATTTTATTAAATCGCTGTCCTTCATTCGACTATAGTGAAGGCATGCATGGACTGTTTTAATTCTTTCAGAACTTTACATGAACTAAGGTGGTTTGTACAGAGATTTTTCTAACAAATGTATAGAAGTAATGTTTTTGCTAGGCCCTTAGTAACAATGATAAAATTTATATTGGCTCTTCTTGGAGCACAATTTATGTATGGTAAAAAGTGCAAGTCAGTTTGCTTATTTGGCTTAGTAATTGGCAGTGTATTAAAAGGAATTTATAAGAAGGTAAGGAAAAAATCCTCCATTGATGCATATGTTTGACAAACTGATATAAAAGCAAAGAGCTATCAAATGAACCTCTCCCAATTTTTTTGATGTTCAGCTTTCTGTTACAGTAGGTTCTTCAGAATGAACCTGCTTCAGTTTATCTTTGTAATTTAAAAAAGATGAATTTAATGTTTTATTTGAGTTTCTGTTGTGTTAGCATTTTTATAATCTTCAGTGTTGAGATTGTTGTACTTAAATTTGTACAGAGTGATTTTTTTTTTTTTTTTCCAAAATAAATATTTTTAAAAATGCTTTCATTTCAGTTCAGTGTATTTTTAGGGTGTGGTAAAATGAAATAAATGAAAAAGGCTTAATAGTGTGGGTAACACTTGATAAATGGGCAAAAATTGCTTGCATATTAACAGAAGCTGTTGGATAACCCATGATGTGCACATGTAATTGAACTGTACACTTTGTTGGAGGAGTTAAATAGTAAATGTGTACATGAAAAGTGTGCCTTCTGAGAATATATTTTGTTTCTTGCCAGCTAGGGAACTAACTCATGTGTTAGCCTTCAGCACCCACAGAATATGACTAAATGAAATGCGGAAAGTGCACTTTCGGTTTCGCTCTTGGTGATTTCAGACTTGGCGATTGGCTGGGGAGGGGCCGCCCCCCCCCCCCCCC
>NW_005842506.1:1002629-1010681 GCF_000455745.1 Alligator sinensis
CTGGTGTCCCCCTAAACTCAGGAGGGTGCTGTCGCCCATGGTAATACTTATTCAAATGCTACATATTTGACCCAACTCATTTACCTTTTGGGGTTAAAATGCAGCCTTGGTTCTAAAGTTTCTCTCTGAGCAGCTAATCAGAACTCCCACCTTTATTCTTTGCCGTCCTGCCTTTAAAAACTGACTCATAGCAGTGGTGTGCACAGTAATTTTTCCCCACTCCTTTGTTTTCTGGGGGTGGGGAGTGCCTAATTTAACAGACTGATTCAGGAAGTCTATGGCAGCACCCATTCAGCTCCTTCTCTCATTCTCCCCTGTCAGGTTATGGCAAAGCAGGTCAAATAGAACAAACTGAAAGAGATGGGGGCACTATCTATGAGGAAAACCTTTTTTGGCAGTAAAAGAAGATGGAGCTTTGTTACAGTTGTTCCAAGGGAAGGGTCTCAGAGTACTGGTAGCATGCTGGGCCTCTGTATTACATCATGGCGTCTGCTAGGTCATCTTGTCTATCCAGTTCATTAATTAGGCCTTCTTGCCTGTAGTGTTTTTATAGGCTCTTGTGATCTAATTGCACCAATGGTACCTAATTTTGTATAGACCCCTTGTTTATGAAGTCCCATGAGAATCATTTTCTTTTTTTTTTTGGTTCTTTTCAACATCTACATGCAGCCAATAGGTGAACTTGTTGGAAGACATGGACTGAAGTGCTACCAATATGAAGATTATACACAGCTCTGCCTCCATCTACCATCACAGCCACCAAGTTGGACAAGATACCTCCTGGAAGAACAGCAGCTGGCTGAGTCTGAACCTCAGTGAGGATGAGCTGATGCTGGACAAAGGAAAGTATTCTAAAGAGGTTGGAGTCCCCCAGTGTACTGTCCCCTTTCCCACGTGCTTCACAGGTTGATTTAATCTACAGTGTAGGGTACTCCTGGTGTTGGCAGGGAAGCCAAGGTCTTGCATAGTAGCAACTTCAAGTAACACTATTATGTCCGGTTGGGCAGGGGAATTCAGCCTCTTTGGGCAGATGATAACCTAGAGTCAACTGTTTGTTAGGCCTCTGTCGCACCTTGGTTGGATTCCACCACCGGGACTTACTAGGGTTTGAAGTCTGCCGTGTTCAGAATACTTAAAAGTAGTATAAAATGCTGCAGCTCATATTTCCCAGGTTATTACAAGTACGTAGACCTTTCCTCTACCCTGAGTCCCTACAGAATGGTTAGTCAAGTACCAGGTTTCAGTCTTATTACATAGACTTATGGACTGGGCCTGTAAGAAATAGTAGGCAACCATCAGTCCTCTCAATCGTGTATGTGTAAGAGGTCTAGTCACGTGACTGATGATCCTGGTTTTCTCTATTTAAAAAATGTGAGTTCTCTGATTAAAAAAAATCCCCAAATCAACATTTTTCTGTGATTAAAATACACTCTAAATACCTCAATCCCAAGCCACAGCCACCCAGCCCTGCTGGTGTCTCTCACTCCTGACCCACAGCCCCTGAGTCCTACCAGTGGCCTTCATTCCCCACCCACAGTTCCTTGGCCCTGCCAGTGCCTACTTCTGATCCTCAGTGCCCTGCTGGTGCTCCTCCCAAATCTTAGCCCCCTGGCCCTGCAGGTGCTCCTCACTACTGACCCACAGCCCCCACCATGCCTGCTGGTGCCCCTCACTCCCCACCCACAGCTCCCCACCCCCCCAACCTTGCTGGTGCACCTCACTCCCCAGCCCTGCCAGAGGGCCCCCCCCCAGCTGCCAGAGGTATGGGGCCAGGGACTCAGGTCCACAGCCCCCTGCCCTCCCCAGCAGTGCCCAGGCCTTGGCACCAATCTGTGGCTGGAGTGGAAAGCGGAGCTCAGCTTGCCTTCCCCCATGGGTGGCACAGCCGGAGGAGACTCTGTGGTTGGGGGCAGATGCAAGCTGCCCACTATGGGCTCAGGGCTCCCTGCCCTGCTGCCCAGCTTCTGGGGGCCTCCACGGCCCAGTGGACAGGACAAAGCACAGCAGGACGGGTTAGGGCAGAGATGCTCAGTGCCACTGCCGGGAATCTTGCACCACCATGGCCAAGCAGATTTAGATTGGACATTAGGAAGAACTTCTTCACAGCTAGAGTGGCCAAGGTCTGGAACAGGCTCCCAAGGGAGGTGGTGCTCTCCCCTACCCTGGGGGTCTTCAAGAGGAAGTTAGATAAGCATCTAGCTGGGGTCATCTAGACCCAGCCCTCTTTCCTGCCTATGCAGGGGGTCGGGCTCGATGATCTATTGAGGTCCCTTCCGACCCTAACATCTATGAATCTATAGCGAGGTGCTTCCTGCACACCCAGCAACAGTGACGGGTACAATCCCATGCCGCCACTCCTGCTGCTGGGCAGGCAGGGGGCACCTGCCACCCTGCTCAGTTTTGCCGTGCTGGGTCCAACCTGCTGGGCCAGGGAGGGCAGCAAGTCAGGGAGCCCCAAGCCCACATCTGCCCCTGCCCCATGTACAAAGCTGACAGGCATGTGCCCCGCATGCCCTGCCTCCTAGGAGTGTGCGCAGCAGCGGGGAGCCAGCCCCCTTGCCACCTCCAGGACAAGCTGCCCATGGCTCCATCCTACTCCCCATCTAGGCCCTGCAGCCATGTATTCCGGCTCCAGGCCCCAAGCTGTACAGACCACCCTGCTGGGCAGTGCCCCCAGCCCTGCCCTGCTCCCTACCACCCCAGACTTGCCTGTGAGGAGCTGCTCTCTGTGCTGCCTGGCTGCCATGTGCACGTGCATGTAGCGCCCCCTGCCTGATCACCCTTCTTCCACTTCCCACAGCTTGTAGGCTGGTATTCTGCCAGCCTGCAAAGGGAAACCTGCCATTTCTTGTGTTTTTCTCCATGAAAGGAGAACATCTGTGGGTTTTTTCCTTAAAATGCGAAAATCTGAGTTTTACCGTGTTTTTTCGTGGCGAACAGAAAATCTGGATCCCTGCTGCTGCTGCTTGCGTATGACTCCAGAAAGTCAACTCCTCCAACCATTTAAAAGTAGATCCATCAACATTATTGCAGTCTTCGTTGTTCTGATATCGGATCGGCACCGATATAAAGAAAATTGACTATATCAGAAATCGGCCTGAATTGACTGATAATTTGGCCAATAAATGCCCATGCGTGCACACAGCCGCAGCTCAGCATGCAGGCAGCGAGGAGCACAGCCCAGCAGTGTGGAAAGCTGCATGCAGCTGGTAAGTCTGGTGTGGTGGGAGGGGAGGGGGGAAGGAAGGGGCTTGGGGAGGCAGATCAACACCCCCCGTGGTGAGGGAGGGTGTGGGACTAGGACTGGGATAAGCGCTGCCCAGCCGGGGCAGGGTGGGTGCGGGACGGAGCTGTAGTTCATCCAGCGGGTGTGGGGGGAAGGGGAGGGGAGGGTCCCATGGCTGTGCATGGCTCATCTGACAGAACATCAACTCATATGGCAACTCCCGCCACTCATCCGGGAGGGCATGGGGGCGAGTGCCCCCAGATCTGGGTGGGGTGGGATGGGCAGGCCGTGCCAGACGGGCTACAGCAAAACTTGGGTGGTTGTAGCCCCTCACCCTGTAGTTCCCCTTCCAGTGCTGCCACTCTGAGCGTAGCACAGTGCAGCCCTGAGCCCCAGCCTGCAGCTGCAGCCCGCCCTGCTCTGCCCTGTGCAGATCTGGGGGCACACCCCCCTGTGCCCTCCTGGATCAGCAGTGGGAGCCACCCTCCTCCTCCTCTCCCTGCACCAGACGAACCGCAGCTCCATCCTGCGCCTGCCCCTCCCCTGCTGGGCAGTGCCCCAGCTCCACTGCCTCCCTCACTGCGGGGGGTATTGACCTGCCCACCCACACCCTTTCCCTCCCCACTTCCCTTTCTCCTCAACAGACTTACCAGCTGCATGCAGCTGTATCGGAAATCAGATCGGTATTGGCCAATTTGCCTCCCTAAAAATTGGCTATTGGTATCAGCCCCCAAAGTCTTTTATCTCTGCACCCCTACTTCATGCTTCAGTTGTTCGCAGCCAAGATTAACACTTTTACTCCCTATTGAAAATGTCTTGCTTCCTTTCACTCAGGGCCACAATGTTTGTACTATATTCTTGCTTTCAGTGTTTTATGTGGGAAGAACAATTAAAAAACATCTTACTGAACTAGCTCAGGAAAATATTGTTCTCAGTCATTTGTACATCCCTGATGCATCCGACTCAGGAAGAGAGAACTCCCTAGAAGCAAAATTGCCAGGTAACTGATTTGCCATTTCTGATCATAATGGGCTAGATTGTGTGACAGGGCAGTGACGTAAACCTTAAAGAGCAAATTGTGACAGATGCTGGACAGGTACGTGTCAACAAGTCTGCAAAAGCTGAAATTTGTTTGACACTTCCAGGGTTAAGGGCACATTCTGATAAAAGGCCCCATTTCCTTTCTTTCTATTTTTCCAAACCCAACTTCAATAGTCTGAATACAGATAATTTATGTTCTTGGGGAAAAAGTCTCTCTGGAGTGGGAAGATGGGGAAAAAGAGATTTTGTTAAAGCTTCTGACAGCCAAGTATGAATATTTACTGCTTTGGTTTGTCGTATTTTTGTAACGTGGGTCTGCATGTGTGAGGCGTGGCTTAAGCTGTTTTCCCCAAATGTTATTATTTGCCCCTTTTCTTTCTTGTGTCTTTACAACAAGGTATTTACCTTGTTGTAAAGGTAAAAGGACCTGCCCCCCCCCCCTAATATTTTCACCTGCTGTTTATGCTGACAGGGCCACGCTATGAGCACTTCTGCTATGGCCTCTGGGCTGCCAACCATGCTCCTTAGTGCCTGCACCATCCCAACCCCCTCTACTTGCTCCAAAGTGGCAAATTGATTGAATTTAATCATTTTGTCTACAATGATTTCCAAAGGAGAGACTTAAGTTGAAAGCTTTCTCCTATCTGATGTGATCAACAATTGAGTGTTAGCAGGGAACTCTTATGTATGACATTGCATGGTGAATTAAGCTCCTGATTATCTAAATTTCATTTTTTATTATTTTATATATCTGATCGGTATTCATATAGCTGAAAAGATATGTAGAAATGAAATACATTAACAGCAGATAAGCTCTGAGGCATATTTATTGCCTTTAAGGTTTCTTCTCCCCTAAAATCATAATTGCATCCTATGTATTATACCCAAATGCTGTGTTCAAAAAGGAACATTATTATGCCTGCAAAGACAAGCATCCAAAAGGCAAGCTATAACCCCCTTGTCTGTGTTTTATGGCAGTCTTTACATACTGTTTTCTGCAGGACCACTGCCTCACTTGGTGGATAGAATGAAAGATACTTAATAAACAGCTATTCAGTGTTTTGTTTTATCGTTACAGTTCAGTGCGTGGCCCCAGGCATTATTTGTTGTGTATTATTGTGTGCGCTGCTCAGTCTTTTATGAAGACAAAATTAGTAATTTCCGCAATAATTAATTATGTGGCTCATCACCCGAATATACAGGTGTCTCATAAACTCTTTAGTCCTCACCAAACCCCTGGGAAAGGAGGTTTTATTATTTTTATCTGTGTGACAGATGGAGATCTGAGGCATTGGAGCTAAGATCAGTGTCCACTGAGTTTTGGGTATCTGATTAGAGTACTTAGCAATATATAACAGTTTAATATTTTTCAAGCACAGTCCCCATTGGCAAGAGTTACACTATTTCAAATCAGGGCCCTCAGAGTGCAATTTAGATGCCTACAAAATGAGGAGCATAGCTAGTGATCACCTCTGAAAAGCTTGGTGTAAGCAATGACTCCAGTGTTGCACTGGAATCTATAGCAGGGTCCATGATAGAATCAGTTCTCCATTCAGTGTCCTTCTAATAGGAGATCATCCTTTCCCTTTCTGCAGTCCTCTGCATCATTCACTGCATACTGTCTGATTTCTGCAATGAATAAAGCGGGGATCTTACTGATAAGCATTTCCTTTGTGCATTAATTCCCAAAGTCAGGCCATCCTGCACTACATGAAGGAGGGGAATCTGTGAGGGGAAGAAAAGTGATTGTGTAAGTGAGGAGTGCATCATAATTATTATGCACAAGGAAGCTCAAGTTAGATTGTATAAATTAGATTTTTCCTAATTTTTGAGTGCTTGACTTTGCAATTGTAATGTTCCTATACAGAGAAGTGGTGTTAAGTTTCCCAGCCATTAAAAACACAGAAAATAAACCAAGTTCTAGGGCTGTGTGAAGCTTCAGTCCCTGATTCAATTTGGCCTGATTCGGTGGCCAAATATCCAAATCGGAATTAAATCAGAGGACCCTTTAATCTCTCCTAATCGAATTGGAACCCTCCGAATCTATTTGGAAAGATTCAGTGGTACGGACATAGACACAGCATTGAATGTTTTTTTCTATATACCTCAAGGTACCAGGTGGCTCATGAATGCTGAGATGCTGGGGCAGATGGAGCGTCCCACAGGAGTGCGGAGGGGTCCCCAGCACGCTCGGCAGCAGAGCTGGAAGTGGATCAGAAGTGCTTCTGATTCACATCCGGGTTAGCTGCTGAGCACTCCTGTGGGACACCCCGTGCGCCCCAGCATCGCAGAGTTCACGAGCTGCGCTTGTACCTCGAGGTATGTAGAAAAACATTTAAAGCTGTGTCAATGTCTGAATCACTTATTCTCCGAATCAGCATCAGATTTGGATTCAGCTGAATCGAATCA
Organism: Alligator sinensis; assembly: GCF_000455745.1. Lineage (NCBI taxonomy): Eukaryota > Metazoa > Chordata > Crocodylia > Alligatoridae > Alligator > Alligator sinensis. Next base: position 1,009,306 of record NW_005842506.1, read on the forward strand.
GGGACAGCGATCCAAATCAATGAATCGAATCATTGTCCCTGATTCAGGCCGAGTCCGAATTGAATAGGGCCTACTTCGCACACCACTACCAAGTTCCATCAGATGCCTAGACATGATTCATCAGCAGGGTTAGGACCTTTCACAGACTTCTGCCACTTGAGTTTACAGTTGCTGGGTATGAACTGATGAATAAACTATGCCAGTTTAAGGGGACTGCACTACAGTAACCATTGTGTGTTCACTCTTGTGGTAAGTGAGGCTAAAATGTGGCCAGGACTAAGTTACTACAGGCTAGCTTCCACCTACTGGGCTTGTTGTCTACACATGATACTAGCACACAGCAATACATTCTGGTGCATATCACACCAGATTTTATTGTTCCTGGGTGTGCCGTTTGAATGTATGCCCAGGACTGCAGCACATTGAGCCAGGTCAGAGCAGCCAGCTGGCAGAGGGCCTGGGGCGGGTCAGCCTATTAGTCCAGGGCTGCTGTGACCCAGCTCAAAATGCCAGCAGGCAGCCCTTTGCACTGAAGCACCCCTGTGCCCCAGCTAGCCACATCACCATCTACACGTGTGCTGCTGCAGAGTAAAAAACTGCAGCAGAATAGTACTTGTATTTACTTTGTGTGGAGTTGTATTTAACTCTGCACAAAAACTCTGCAGCTGGATAGCACTTGTACTTACCCTGCTGCAGAGTTCATTAGTTTCCTGTCGGAAATTGCTTACACAGTAAACGTCTCAGTGTCTACACGTGTAGCCACAGAGATGTATACTGCGGAGCTAATTAATCCACTCTGTAGTAAGCATCTTGTAGACGTGTCCACTATGGGATAGTACCAGCAATATAAAACAAGTGTTGCAGAACATCCCCCTCCACTCTCTACCCCGCTCCCCACACACACTTTTAATTATATAATTTAGTTTTCCTTCCATACCAACTGGTACCAGTAGTAGTTTTGCCATTTTTTATCTATACAGACTCATGTTGGACACTGTTCGGGCTGGGAACGGTCCGAGGCTTTCGGGGACGCGCGGTGGGCTGCGGCCAGCAGCCCTGGCACGTGGGTCGGGGAATTCAGCACGGCGGACTAGAATTAGGCACGGACGCTTAGCGGTTGATTAAAAATTATTTTACTTACACCGTAGATGGTCGCGGTGCAGGCAGGAAAACTTGCTTGAGTTGCAGTTACAAACGAAAAGAAAACTCGCATGAACAAGACCCGTAGAAAACTCCAGCCTCTTGAAATAACCCGGAAAGAGCTCTGGATACCACGATGAGAGTCCAAAAGGTGACTCTCCACGAAAGCACGCAGGGAAGGGTACGTCGAGGGATCAGGCAGCGACGGGGAGAGGCTAGAGGTTGATCAGGCCCCT
>NW_005842506.1:1010744-1017177 GCF_000455745.1 Alligator sinensis
GCTCAAGCCTCTTATACGGCTAGCAAGCCAATCGCTAGCCGCCACGTGGGAATAATTTAGAAACAGCCAATAGTGGGAAACAAATTTACATGCGAATGGCGGGAACTCCTTTGCACCGGGGTTTTCTCTTTGTAACTGAGAATTGCACCGTGCAAAGAAAGCTCCTCGTGGCGGGAAATAATTCTGCGGTGCCAAAGCACACACACAATCATACCCTTTGGGTCATGACACTCACCTTTGTGAGACCTGATCTATTATTACATAGTTTACTTTAAGCGACATGATTGTAGATCTGTTCCTTGCATGTACACACAGTTGCCAATGCTGGGAGCCAGGCTGGGAATATGATCTAAATAAATTAGAGTATGGGAAAGGGGCAGGAAAGACTGAGGGGGCTAATGGATCTGCAGGGGGATTGGCAGGATCAGTGGGAAGATACCAGGTCCACAGGAAGGTTGGCAGGTTCAGAAAGGGGTGGTAGAGTTTGGGAGGTGGTGGGATAAGGAGGCTGGTGAGTCCAGAGGGGACATGGGTTGGTGGGTGCATGGGATGGGAGAGCAAATTGTCTTTGTGTTGGGGGAGTAGGCAGGGTAAAGATAGCTTGGTCAGGGAGTAGGGAGGGGTGGGAGGGGCAGGAAAAGCACAGGTCCATGGCTAGGGTGAGTGGCTGGGTTTTCCCATCCCAGGGCTATACTCCAAACATGTGCATATGTTCTTTAAGATGCAGGATTATAGATCAGGCCCACGTTTGTGTATACATTGCCAGTGCAAGAAACTGTACTGGGAACATGATCTATGTAAGTTGGGGGTGGGGGCTAACAGGTCTGCTGGGGTTTGGCAAGAATGGGAAGGGTCGCTGCATCCACAGGGGGATGAGGGAAGGTTGGTGGTGATTGTCTGGAGGGGCTAAAAATAGCCTGGTCAGGGTGTGTGGAGGCAGGTAGGAAAAGTGCAGCCGCAGGGCTACACTCTGAATGTGTACAGACATTTAGTAGATCAGGCTAACCCATGTCTGATCTAACTTAGTGCAAGTGAAGTAAGTGAGATCAGGTTGGTCAAGTTTTTGCCCAGTCTAGCCCCGACTAGTTACGTAGATCTAAGTGTAAGGTCTGCACATAGGTAAACTAAGTTAGATCATGCAGCCATTTTTTTGCCCCATCTAACGTCCCTGAATCTAGGTATAATTTAACACTAAGATCGACCAAACCCTAGCACATAAGGGGTTAAGGGACAGGGAGTGGATAACAGGGGGTAAAAGCTGGAGGAAAACAAGGCAGGTAGTTCTCAGATGCAAAATGACCACTTAAATGAGGGAAATGAGGGACCAACAAAATACATATTTCCTCTTCATTCCTTTTTTTGGTCAGTATTATCAAGACTCATTTGGGATGGGAGCAGCTGAGGGTAGACAGCACATGAACTGGAAAACATTCACCATACCTCTTCCATAAGCATGTGGGAGCCTAAGCATTCAAAGTTTTCCGTAGTAGTCTAAAGCATATAGGCCCATCATTTCTATTAGAAAGTGGAAAAAATATCTAACAATAATAAAATTGTAGACCCTCTTCAAAAACGTATACTTTATATTATGTTAAAAATTCAAGTAAATGTATATAGCTGATTAGAATACATGAAATAAAGGGATATTGGAAACAAGAAAAATCTGTTTTAGAGGCGATAAACTTGTAATGTCAAATTAGCTATACACTAAGTGTTTGAATCTGAATAACTTAGTTTTTCACCTACAATTTCATGTTTGAATGGCTAAGGGAAAGTGACTAAAATTGGTTAGAAATTATAAAAAAAATCCCTGGCCAATTTTGAGACTTCCACATTTTGCTCTTTTGATAAATGTAAACAATAATCTCCCATCAATTCAGGATGGTTTAAGTGAATAAGAGGAGCAACAAACTGAAATATCTCATCAAAATAAATTACCATTTAGACATTAGGAGAGTAATTTGGTAGCAAGCACATTTAAACAAGCAGATTGTGGATTATTAATTCAGTAGGAGGGTCAATTACCTTAATAAGGATGGGAGATGACATTGCATTTTGTGAATTAAATCTGCAACAGGTTATTGTGAAATGACCTGAAGGTGAACATAATCATTCTGGAGCATCTAAGCAACATTTACTTTATTTGGTGTGAAAACTGACAAACAAGATCACTAAGCTTGCATACACTGTTAAATCAGAACAATGCTGCTTGGAATAACATGAGTGTCATTTTTTACTCTTCAGAGCTGGGAGAAAGAATCACACTGGGTCTGAGAAAACTATGAGTAAAAGTTTAGCGGTTGATTAAAGATTATTTTACTTACACCGTAGATGGTCGCGGTGCAGGCAGGAAAACTTGCTTGAGTTGCAGTTACAAATGAAAAGAAAACTCGCATGAACAAGACCCGTAGAAAACTCGAGCCTCTTGAAATAACCTGGAAAGAGCTCTGGATACCACGATGAGAGTCCAAAAGGTGACTCTCCACGAAAGCACGCAGGGAAGGGTACGTTGAGGGATCAGGCGGCGACGGGGAGGGGCTAGAGGTTGATCAGGCCCCTATATCCTCTTAAGGCACACGCTGGGTTCGTTGGGCTCCGCAGCGCTTAGAGTTCTTCACAAGATGTGAAGTTCTCCTTCTCCTCCTCCAACTTGTGCGGAAACCGCTCAAGCCTCTTATATGGCTAGCAAGCCAATCGCTAGCCGCCACGTGGGAATAATTTAGAACTGGCCAATAGTGGGAAACAAATTTACATGCGAATGGCGGGAACTCCTTTGCACCGGGGTTTTCTCTTTGCAACTGAGAATTGCACCGTGCAAAGAAAGCTCCTCGTGGCGGGAAATAATTCTGCGGTGCCGAAGCGCACACACAATCATACCCTTTGGGTTATGACAGACACAATGGGACAAAAGCTGTGGGGAGGTGGAGAGAACGAAACAGAAGAAACTGCCCACGGAGCATATTCCTCTCCAGAGCCTAGAATTGAATTTGAGATTCCTGAGTCTCACTGGTCTTCTGCTCTCAGCAGAAATCTGTGAAACTCACTGTCCAAGTGTGTCTTTAACCTCCCCTAGTCAGCATCAGAAAATTAGTAGTAGTGGTATTTGGCAACTTTAATATTAAGTCTTTCTGCTGGAGAAAAAAAAAAAAGAACCTCTACTGAGCTTTTTTTCCAGGAAACATCCATGACTAGTATTCCAGGCTGAGTAATTCTAGGAAAACCAATACAGCAGGTACCTCTTAAATTGCAAGTGGTCAGAAAATACTGGCGCATCTACATGTCCCCGTATGGCAGTGTTGCTACGGCGCCATGCTTTAATACTTCTTTTCATAAGTATTAAAACTTGGCGCTGTATGGGTTGGTACTGCGCCGTACAGGTGGTACAAGCTTCGATGTCCCTGCTACATTGCCGTAGCAGCCCACTATAAGCAGGGAGCACGTGTAGACCTGCGTGATCGCTACATCGCCGTAGCGTGCCATATGGCAATGTAGCAACATGTCGCTACGTTGCTATAGGGCGACATGTAGACGCGCCCACTGTTTATAATGCTAGTTAGGCAGTAGTCATTGTTCTTACTGCTCATGTAAGCCTATGTTAAAAAATACCCATAAAACAGACCAGCCATCTGTTTATTTTGCAGGTCTCTTCTGGGTGGATAGTTTGGCCCAGAGATAACCCCACAATGAGAAGGGCTCCAGTATTCTCCCCCTTGAAGATTTTGCTAGGCAAAATTTTAGCCTCTCTGCCCAGATGCTCACCTGGGAGAGCACAGCACCCAACAACAGGCTGTTGTATCCTTTCAAGGTGCTTTGTGGGTTGTTTCATAGCCAGTGTGCTGCAGAAGTACGCTGCTCTGCTGAGGGTAATGTAGTTATATCAAGCTGTGGCTTAGCAAAGTATGTTAGGTTGGTTTGTTGAAGGCCACTCCAGTGAAAGAAACATTATTAACTGATGGGAACATTTGCCATGAAATATTGCAAATGAAAGCCCAGGCTCGGGAACTTACTTAGACATTAAATAGTTGTCAGGTTTGTCAGGTTGTTGGAGCGTACAATGTTTTTCCAGTCTCTTTAGGTTTTTTCTAGCCATGTTTTGGTTCTGTCTTTATTAGCGGCTGCAGTTGAGCCGTTTATTACTCTAGGCCACTTTGAAAGCAGATTATCAGAATTAATTTGCTTAACTAAATTATACTCCAAAATGAAATCATTTAGCATTAACTGGGCGTTTCTATCTGCCCTCCCAAACTGGTATGTTGCCTTAGTCTCCTGTAATTGGGCTGTCCATGAATTGTCAGATACAAAGAGGAGAGATTACTTATTACTGGAAGGAGATGACTCAAAGCATTTCAGCAACAGACAATGAAAGCTCTGTTTTGTAACGGCAGTAGAATAAAGTTGCTTTTAGAGCTATGATCTGTTTCAAGTGCAATGTATAAAATGTTCTTTTGTGGTCTAGGCACCTACTCAGAGAACAGAATTCTAATACGAAAAATTTTACCTAGATGCTCTCAAATGAGGAGCATTTATGCTAGCTCCATGTGGGTGCACTTTGCATTTGAAAGGTTTGAAAGAGCACATGTAAAGCCATTTGTATGCCTCGAGTGACTTATTTTTATTATTCACTGAGTGAGCAAAAGTGCTTTTGCTGCATATATATGCATCTTCAACAAACAGCCTGGGTGAAATGGTAGCAGATCATAGGAGAATATTAAAAAAAATAAGGTATCACAATAGTGAAATCCAGAAAAATAGTCTGAGAAATAGGTATCCCAGAATTTTGCATCTCAAATGCTTGAAAAAGAATGAATATGGTAATTTCTTTTACTGTAAATCAGTTTAGTATCACTCCAGAAATTTGAAAAAAAGATGTTATCAGCATGCCACCTGCATGGCACTGTGCTTCCACTGCGATGCTCACACGTGCGTACTTCTATTTCTGCCACGGGTACCAACATCAAACATATTCCTTCAGCCATAACATCTTGGGCTGTGTTCTACACTGATCTCATAAACCAAGCACTTCAAAGCTGGCTTGGAAGCCGCACACGAGAAATGTGGTTGCTGCACAGGGCAGTATTAGTTATTTGGTATGTGGCCCTGAAACTGCATAGGGCTATTGTGCAATGTGCTTTTGGAAAGTCTTCCCCCCCCTTCTTTTTTGGGATGAAATAGAAAACTTTGTCCTGACCTGACATTGTCTTCTAAGGTCCCATCTTGGTTTTCACAAGACACGGGGCCTTTAACTTAGCTCTCAGTGTGAAATTCCAAGCAAGAAGTGTTCCCTAGCATAGGAGCCTTCAACCCCATTCTGTATTCCTGCAGTGTAGCGTTTTGGGATTGATAAGCTCCTTTGGGCAGACATTTGCTATTTGTTGTTACGTCTAACAACATGAACGTCTTTAGCACTTTATGCAGTTACGTGATTGCCTCTTCATTGGCGGGGGTTGGATTTATCAAAGGGGGGTACTCTAACCTTGTTGGACCAAAATGCCGATAAAAAGAGTCCCTTTCCCATCCATCTGCTTTCTAAGCCCCTGCTCTGTTACATACATTATGCAATTAACGGGTTAATTGAGCAATAAATTTAGATCAGCCACACATGCAAGATAATTATCACACCATAAAATGAATATCCAGCTGGAAAAGGAGCTGATCAGCTACAAAGTTAGTGCTTGAAAATGTGTAACATCTCTATAGCTAGTTTCTATCTAGCTTTAATTTGAACATGTAGCAGGGCCCCGATTCTCTTGAACTTGGTACAGACATTTATTATTCTTAGATGTGACATTAACTCTGGCTTTTTGAATTGAAGCATTCTGGGCTCAAATGTCCAGGCCTTACTCATGGGCTGCTGCTTTTTTTCTTAAAGATGTTATTATTTATCCACAGTCACTAAGATGCTGTCAGAATTGCACCTTAATCAATCAGTCATTGCTCGCCCTCCTCCGAGCCACAATGTGCCATTATTTCCCCAGCTATATTAGGGAAGGTCTTTCTGTCTGTAATCTGGAAAGGACAGAGACCTTTGCAGGTTCGTTTTTTGTCTGGATACTAGCACATTCATTATTGTCTCCTGCCACTTCCCAGTGTCGTGTGTAAGAAATTGGCACTGAAGAATCAATTCTGCTTATTCAGCACGAGTTCTGATCAGCAGCAGTTCAAGTAGCTACTTTAGAGTGGAGCAGACATTTGAACCCCATGCAGCAAAGCAGTGGCACAGAGCTTTTAATTGAGGTCTGGCAATGTCACAAATGCTGTAAACTTCTTTCAGTATCTAATGACTTTCCTCCTAGGTCTCTTTAATAAGAATGGCAATTATCACATAAAGCTGGGTTAGAAAATGATAGAGGCCGCATGAACATGACACAAATAGTGTGGGTGTACAAGATTTTTTTTTTGGCTCTTGTAAAATAAATATTACATGATGGGTCTT
>NW_005842506.1:1017214-1021607 GCF_000455745.1 Alligator sinensis
GGTTCAGCAAAGCCTTGCTGTCAAAACTCCTGGATTCTGTTTTTTGGCCGTGTCTGTGATGTATTGCAAGTGATTTAAAACAATCTGATTTCAGTTTCCCTCGTCTCTAAATGGGTTGAATAGTCACATGGCTAATGTGGGCGTTGTGAAGCTAAACCACGTTTGTAAAATGCTTTGACATCCTCAGTCTAAATATTCTTAAGAGTTTAACTCACTCTGTTGATCTTATTCTGTAAATATATTGCTCTTGTACTTAGTCTTTGAGCATTTATGGATAGACTCTGGATTTTCTTGACTTTAAAAATAAACCAGGGGTGGAGGGGCTGCTGAATGCATGAGGAGGCGTGAGACTATTTGCTGAATAAGCTGATGGATAATGACATTTAGAAAACCTCTGGCTGGCTTGTAGTGGACATAAACCCAGACTGTGTTAGTCTATGGCTTGCTTTTCTCCACAGATGAACCTGTCTGTAAGAAAGAGGAGGGGTATCAAAAATATTTGTAATGGAAGGGTGAAAGACGCTAAATGCAAATAATTATTCTTAGAGATTGCCTTTGCTGCTTTGTTGCCTCAAATTTTAATTCGAATGTTGCCCAAATTGAAGTCGTGTCCATGCACAGGCATGACTTCTGCCTCTTAGTTCAGGCATGGTGGTGTTTTTCATTTGAGCTCAAGATGGAGTACAGCTACAGCTTGAGTTAGCACAATGTACATGCTGCTAACATGCTCTGTCGGTGAAGCTCATGTGATATGTTGCAGCTGGGTTGTTCTTACTTGAGGTAGACTAACTAGAGGAATTAACTCAAGTGTAGAGCTTGAATTAACTCTGCAGTGAAGATGTAGCTGTTTTGATAGTTTAAGCAGTAAATAGAGAGTTGGGATCAGTAGCCTCACTGAGGGAGTGGGGACTGGGCAGCAGTGCCGGGTGCTGCCTTTGTCAAGAATGCAAAAGCAGCCATTGCTGCAGTGGCAGCTGATTGCACCACCACTATCGGCACAGGAAAACCCAGGCCTGGCCCGGGTGCTGTGTGGCTGACCCAGGCACAGGGCTATGCTGCTGGTTGGGACTCTTGGGTTTTGTTTGCTCCTACCACTAATTATAACTGTAGTTAAAAAGGGTGCAGTCATCAAAGACATTGAATTGAGAACTCGCACCAGATAGTCTATTGATAACATCACGGGCCCTTACACAAGTTACATTTTTCATGTGATTGGGTCCCTGAAAGCACTCTACAGTTGTGCCGTGACACACGTGCATGGCTGCCGAGTGCTTTTAAAATGGCCAAGTGTGTGAAAAATTAACCCTTCTCAAAAGAGGTATTAGATGGTGTGCTGCTTTAGAGTACCTTCAGGAACTTGTGTTCCCTAGGGTTAATTTTTTTTTGTCTGTTGCAGGCTGGGCTGATGGAGCAGAGCTCTGCCCCTGTGGATGGCAGTGGGGGAAGGAGGGAGCAGCACTGGGATGTCAGCTGGGGTTTGCTGCCTGGCTGGAGCTTGTGGGGGGAAGTGGGGGGAACCGAGCCCTCCTGCGTCACAGCTGCCCCGCCCCCCTGCCCCCCAGTAACACAGCCAGGGGAGGTGGGGCCTGAGGTGAGAGGCTCAGTTCCACCCCCCAACAGCTCCAGCCAGGAAACAAATCCCTCTGGCAGCTCTCGGGGGTGGTGGGGGGGGTGTGGAGCTGGGGAGAGGGGTAGTTCATCAGCCTTCTTGGAGGCTTCTGGAGCGGCCCTACCTGCTGGCCAGGGCCAGTGCAGACAGGCTTCAGCCCGCCCCCGCAGCCTAACAGGTTGTTGGGTCGGGAGAAGGGGGATGAGCTCTAACTCATGGTGCTTTATATAAAAAGCACTACGAGTTAGAGTGCAGCCAAGGTACATCTGTCAGCACCCTATGGGAAAATGTTTATGGAACAGGGACAGCAGAGCAGAATACAGCATTGCACTGCATATTGCCATGTCAAGCCGACCTCTGCCTCCCCACCCCCGCCCCGGGAGAGATCCCATAAAGTACTCGGCTCCATCTCCACATCCTTTCATCATTGTCTTCTCAGCTTTGTGTAATGAAGTCTCCCATACCCCAGCCCAAAAGATCATTCACAGATGGCTATCAGAGCTGTGGTAACACTTGTTTATGATGTCAGTGGCCTTGGAATAATATTTTTTTTCTTTTTATTAATTCCCCTGAGCTATTTATTCCCTCCTAGATGGTTTGCCAATAGTTTGGAGCAAAGAAATTATTTATTTGTTTCTGCTTATGCTATTTTACCAAAGAGATGAGAGAGGAGAAAATACCTTTCTATTAAAGAATGTTCCAAAGTGCTTATTTAATCCTGTTGCTTCAGATGCTATGGGTCTAGCATGGTGAACACATAAATTCAGTATTCAGCTTGCAAGACACTGCCATTCATCAAGGGAAGATTCTCCAGCGAGTCCAGGTTAGTCTCATGCAGCTCTTTTCATTCAGATCCTTTTGGTAAGTGAGACATGTTACCTGATTGATCAAAGTGCGTTTCTCTCCACTGAATGACCTTCTCAGGAAGGTCCTTTGCTGGAGTATCCCTGCTCGCACAGGTGCACGGCTCTGTGCATCCACTTGGCTAAGAGGTGTTTCTGTGAAAACTCAGACTTGGTGTTGATTGGACATCTTTACCCAAAATGGAGCTTTTAGGATGTTCTTGATCCCTATGTTCCCCCCCGTTGTGGACTGGTGCCATGCTTTCCCTCCTTCACAGATGCTGAAGAAAATCAGCTTTAAGTTTGAAAACTAGCTTATTCACCAAGCATTTCATCACATGTGTTAATACATGATGTTAACACATCACATGTGTTAATACATAATCACCTAAAGGAAATCACCTTTAGATGAGTGCTCAGTCATTCTGGATGGTGGGTAAGGATGTTTCTGTTCATGGAGTCCTTCATTTGCCACAGGCTGGAGCAGCCCTACAAAAAAAAGAAAGTGCCCATCTATATTTTCCCACCCACAAATTCCAGCACTTTTCCTAAGCGCTGTTCAGCTCGCTGCATGGCAAAGCCCTCCATTCTGGCTCCCAAGATAAATCATCATCAACGTATTGTATTGGCATTGAGGCATTGTATCTTTATGTTGTCAGCACTAACCCAAGAGAAATGAATTGAATTTGCTATATAGAGACATCCGTAGAAGATGGAAATCACTGAAGCCTAGTGGACAGTACACAGGGCTCAGACTGGAGACCTGAAGTCAATGCCTTCCACAGCCACTGACCTGCTGTATGATTTTAGGCCAATCATTTCCCTTTCCTGTGCTTTCTGACTTCCTTTCTCATTCTTTGACTATCTTGACTTTTTAAACCGTGAATGCCATAAAGTCAGGGACTGTCACTGATTATACTACCTGTCCTAGTGGAACCCCAGACTCTGAGAAGGTCTCAAGGCCATACTGAAAAGTTAATACTGATGTGATTTATTTATTATGTTGCATTAATATCACCCATCATGTGCTCAAAGCTGTACAGATATATAGGAAAAAAGCCACACCTGGTACATTTATCATTGTTCTTTTCTTTTTCCTTTTCTTTTTTTTTTTTTCTTTTAGTAGTTTTTAGGTGACAGAATTTTCCTAGCATGAAAAAGTTAATTGCCTTTGTCAAGAAAAACCCTCTCCTTTTACATCTGTGCCAGGCTCACCCACAGGATTTGTCAGATCTGGATGACAATTATCTCCCTATTCTTCCTGAATCAATGGGTAGGAACCACATTAGGAGCTGTGCCAGTCACCCATCTCCATACATGCCTTTGAAATATTACTCGAAAGTAGCAGGGATAAATACTAACAGTCAAGACACTAGATTATGGAGGCTGAATCAGTGATAAAAATGTGCAAATAGACTTGACATCAGCGGTGTAGCTAAAATATTATTTCATGATTGCTCATAGGGATTTGCAATATCTATCCCCCAATCTTTAATAGGTAGCTGTTCATGAATCAAATACAATTTCACTCAAGAAGCAGCATGCCAGTGGGAGGAAGTGTATGAACATAAATTACATAATTATTATTCTGTCTGCTTTTATGCATTTAATCACAAGAGAGCAGAAGACTGAAGATGCAAAATAAACCTTACAGGCATCATAAGCCTAAACAACAACAGAAACCCACTTGTACCCTAGCCAAACAGAATTATAAGATGAAGAGATGAATAAAACAGAGGGCAGGAACATTTTTAAATTTGATTTTTGTTCCTTCATTTATTTGTTTATAAGGTAATAATATTAGCTGGTGTATTATCCAACTTTTCTTACTCTGAGGTGAAGGATTTATCTTTATTGGGAAACAAGGACTAGTCTGGGTGGGAGAAGAGGGTACATTGACAGATCTCTAAATTGATCTCTCTCTCTCTCTCTCTCTCTCTCT
>NW_005842506.1:1021638-1088443 GCF_000455745.1 Alligator sinensis
AAAAAGTATCTGCCTGTGGAGTAGTCTCAATGTGTGGTTGAGTTTAGTTGACATAGCTACATCTGCCAGAATTTGCCGAGAGTCTGAAACAGATGAACTGAGGTGAGACTGGCACCATCCACACCAGTAAGATGTTAATTCAGATGCCACTGATGATGCTTTTAAATGTCAACATTATGACCTGCTTCACTGCTAACAAAAGCATGTAAGAAAAGAGGGTCACATTGAGAAATGCTAGCTGAGATTTTCTTAAAGTATGCACCCAAGGAGTAGGATGGGGAACGATAAATCATGGAAGATGTCCAGGCCATTAATGATATACACAGAGTGGTGTGGCTGGTTCTGATTTCATGAGAGTTAATGCTGCTTTATAACATTTGGAAAACTCTGCACTCATTGCTAGAGCAGAGATGTACAAATTGCATGACAGATAGGTCACACTGCTGTAAATGCAAGGTCTTCACCTAAATAACACACAATGTGGCAGATGACAGTTGCCTTCATCTTTAATATAGAGTGGGCTGAAGAAATGGCAGGTCACTGCATTTGATGCACTTTCTACATCCACACAACCAGCCATTTAGCTCAAAAGGGACCATTGTCTCTTGGTAACTGTAGCCTTCCTGGTGTGTCCGTATGAACTCAGCGGGACCATGTTTAGCTGCACCCTATATTTACGCTACAGTGAATATTACTGCAGGTTAAACTGAGTTCAGGCTGCATCAAATTCTGATTCCAGACAGGCTTAAAAGCAGCTTAGCATTTCAGTCACACTTGAATCATTGTTAATGTCACCTCCCTTCATTTATTAAGGGACCTGTTGATCCCTTAGGTCTCACTTTCCCCCAGAAATATCCATTAAAAAAAATCTGGCTTGGCATGAAACTGTAATGGAGATACCGCAGGTGGCAGACTGTAGCAGAGGTGCTGAGCTAGTTGGAGGGAGTCTTTCCTGGGAGTCAGAAGCTTGAGGCCTTAGTCTGTGTGCTGATCTGAGTAACGAGACATCTCTGTAGTTGTTATGGTTACAGGTGCACCGACACATCAGCCCCATATCATATCGGTACCGATATAAGGGAAATTGACATTATCGGCAGTCGGCTTTTTTTGGCTGATGTAGCGATAATATTGCTGATAAATGCCCCATGCTTGTGTGCAGATGCAGCGCAGCACACAGGTGGCCAGGAGCGCAGCCCAGCAGCACGGAGAGCAGCATCCGACTGGTAAGTCTGTTGTGGGGGAAGGTGTGTGGAGGAGGCAGATTGAGGCCCCTGCAGTGAGGGAGGGAGTGGGGCTGGGGCAGGTGCTGCCCAGCTGGGGTGGAGCTGGGATGGAGCTGCAAGCACCTCATCTGGGGGGTGTGGGGAAGGGCAGCTTCCACTGCTATGTGCACCCCAGGAGGGCATGGGGGGGGGAAGGCATGTGCCCCCAGATCTATGCACAGGGTGAGGGCAGGCTGCCACTGCAGGCTGGGGCTGGAGCAGTGATGAGCTCTTCCCAGCGGAGGGACTGGGCTGAACTGTGCTTGGGCGGGTAGTGGTGGTGCTGGGAGGAGGGCAGTTGTGGTGGGGGGGAGGGCTGCAGCCATGCCAGAATTTGCCATAGCCCCCTCCCAGTGCCACCACTGTCTGCCCCAAATGTAGCCCAGGCCCAACCTCACTGCCAGGAAGAGCCCAGTGCTGGCCCTAGCCTGCAGTAGCAGCCTGCCCTCCCCCTGTGCAGGTCTGGGGCCACAAACTCTCATGCCTTCCCGGGGCGTACACAGAAGCAGGAGCTGTGCCCCCCCTTGTGCCCCTGGATCAGCCCCAGCTCTGTCCCACGCCCTGCCCCAGCTGTGTGGTGCCTGCCCCAGTCCCAGCCCCATTTCCTTCCTCACTGAAGGGGCCTCAATCTGCCCCCCCTGCCCCACTCCTTCCCTCCCCTCTTGTTCCTTCCCCCACAACAGGCTTACCAGCCTAACACTACTCTTCAAACTGCAGTGCCACATATCGGCAGTCAGATCGGTATTGGCCGATATGGCTCGATAAAAAATTGGCCATCGGTATCGCCCCCCAAAATCTCTATTGGTGCACCCCTAGTTATGGTGGATTTCTGTCTTATTGCTGCTGTGTGAAAACAAGGTTGCAAGGCACTCGCATTCATTCAGTTCTCCACTGTCAGATGGATGTGTAACAGTGTGGTCGATCCACTTGAGAAGGGGCAGATAGCCCTGTTCAGGGAATTCAGCTGTGAGACCTTCTGTGAATATGGGAGTGTCCCACTGGAACTTTAAACTTGCAGAAGGGAGAGCTGAAAGGAGGCAAGCTGTGAAGGAGCATATGCAAGAAGAAAGGAGGCAGACAATGAGCTGAGCATCTTCTTGCATGAAGAGGCCAGGCTGTTGTGCTAGGGCCAGAGCTGAAGGGCTCTCCTCCTAGTGCCCAGGACAGGTTGGAAGGATCTGGTTTTGTTTGGTTGCGTGTTTGGTATTGAAAGACCATGTTTTGTTTGGAAGGACTGGTTGGGGAGCTCCTCAATTAGGAAAACCCACATGGAGAAGCCAGTATGCTAGACAGCTTGCTTACAGAGTGGTTCCCTATAACGGTGGTGTGTTTGCAGCTGGACTATGCTGGAGTTCATGACTGACTTGTAAAGGTTTATTTTCAAAGAGACATTATGTGAAAAGTTGATCCAAACACAGATCGCATCCACATTAATACCTAATGTACATTGGATATCCCAGTACTTTGCTGTTGCTGGGAACAGGTTCCTTCCTGGCTCTTCTCCTTGACTTCACCTCGCCTAAATTCTCCTACAACTTCCATGTGCAAGCACAAGCAAATGGCAAAGGTTTTCCATTATCTCCTTGGCAGGAAAGAAGGCCTTTGTGGCCATAAGACACACTGAAGGTTAGCCAGGCTGGCTGCCGGATTAACCTCAATGATGAAAAAAAATGGGATTTTGCATTTATGGCTTTAGCTCTGCATACATCATCAAACAAACAAACAAAACACAATGGGAAAAAATAACTTAACTCTATCCTGTGTCAATTATATGCAGATTAAGGCCAGCTAAATGCTCTGCAGTGGCATGGCACAAAGGAAAAAACACTCAGAGACAGTTTAATCCTTTAATCCCTGGATACGCAGTAAATAAAACAAATGTCTGTGGTGGGAAACACAGTTCTTTTGATTATACTAGCAGAAGGAAATATGTTTTATCTGCTGCTTTACGGAGGTTAAATGGGGGAAACACTGGTTGAATTTGACTGAAAAGTACATCATCTCTGGCTCCTTTGGTGCGGCTCCTGCTTAAACCCACTGATGTGAGGCAATGCAACCAGTTTAACGGGGCCTTCAGTGCCCCTCCCCTGACACTCCCAGCACAACTTGCAGGCCCTGTGTAATGGGCATACTTCTAGGCAGATACTCAGGGCTACTGTAAGGCAGTCGGTTGCCTTATTTTTGGGATTTAGTGCATATTGAACAGGAACAAGTGGCAGGTTGCGTTTTTCCTTGGCTATCCCTGTCATAGATGGAAGCAGTGTAGACTTCCCCACATTGCTTGTGGATGGTTTTTTAATACACAGATAGACTTTTGGTATATTTAAAATTTCTTATTTAACTTTGTATTATTTCCCGTTTTTGAAATCTAAGCAGGATATTGCTAAAATAGAGTCTTGCTTTTTTAGGGGAAGAGACCATCTTTGTGCTTGTGCAGCCCCTGGCCCATGACAAGAGTTCCTAGGTGCTTTGGAAATATCAGTAATAAATAATAAAATGCCATTGAAGAGTGTTCCAAACGCATTTTTTTTGAAAAATCTATAGGGGGATAAGAATTGCCATTTTTGGTTTTTTTTTTTGAAAAAGCGGGGAGGGACACAAATATGGCTAAAATGTAATATTTTAAGGTTGCTTTCCCTCACTCTGTGCTATAAATTATACCTGTCTGTGGATGTGGATAGAATCCTGCGGACTGATGATTTGAGAGCGTTATCACGTGAAAACAATGCTGTCTCACAACAGTTGGCTCCCCTAGGAAATTACATAGCTATCTCAGCATTCAGGAGTTTTAAAACTGTCAGTGCCTGGTAAAGATGAGAAATAGCAATTCTAGGTGTTCTCAGCCTTGAGTCTTAAAATTGTTTTCACCTCTAGATGCAAATGCCCCTTTCAAGGTGAAAAATGTCACACTAGAAAGGCAGAGAAGGTTCCAAGCAATTACATTGGTGAATACATTTCTATGGATTCTCGATAACTTCTAAATAGCCTCTTTTTTAATATATAATAATAATAAAAGACATGCACCTTTCATAATTTATATACAGGTTAGCTGTGCTGGGGAAAATAAGCTATTGAATAAATCTGTAGGGCTATTTACTCTGTGTTGAAATCTATAATTGATTTATTTATCAACGTTCAGCTAGGCTTGCCAATACAGTACCCATTCTACAAAAGCTGTCAGGTAATGCAGAATGACTTAATCTCATCTCAGTGGGTGACAAACAAAGTCCCAGATCTGATTTTAAAGTGCAAACTAAATATAATAGCCGGCAGCTGAAGCAAAGTCTCGCTCTCGTGTGTTGAAGAGGTGAACGCAACAAAGTGATGCAAGCCGGTTAAGTATGGCTTGACTTACAGCCATTTCACCTATAGCTTACGGACAGGACATCGTGATGTAGTTTAGTTTTTCCATATGATTAAATTGTGATACATGCCAAGCAACCTGGCTACTTATTCAACTGCTACCTTTGTTCCATTGAGCCTATTGTTTTTTTCCCTCCTCTTGGAAGTTTAAAGAGTGTGGATTGAAGAAGGGGGATATAAACAGAAGGCTTTTTTGGGCTGGAGGGGTTTGTGTGTGTGTGAGGGGAGGGATGGGGGGGGGACGGGACACAAGGTCATTATGCTGACTGCTGAAGAATGGTAACTGGGGGAGTGAAATATTACCTGCCAGGAACTGGACTCTCCATGCCCTGCTGGCAGCTGCTACTGCTGTAGCAGTCTGATGCCCCCTCTAAATATGCTACTGGATATAAAATATGTAGGAAGGTAACTGTTATGGTTGCAATGACAGTGATGAATGTGTGCAACTATGAAGTAAAGAAGCTTATTTCCTGCACATTGTGATTTTCATACCTTTTTAGAAGCCTCTAGAACGCAGAATGGATGCTTGAAGGAATCCTAACACATGCATTTCAAAGTCCTGCCCAAACAGTAAAGATGCCCTGGTAAGGCAGAGCTTTATGTCTTGTCTCTTTTCACCCAGGGGAAATATGAGGCAAAGGTGTTAAGCGACATGTCCATGCCAGTGAGCCAGTGTCAGAGCAGGGATTAGACTCCTGAGGGCCCTTATTCCCTAATCTCCTGATGAGCCCAGTGGAGCGTGGGTTGGGGATGACGGATGTCTAATCCCTGCTCTGCTGTTGAATCACAGGGCGCCCACAGCCGTTTCGAGGCTCCATTCTAATTCATGGCTCTTTACACAAAATGCCATGAATTAGCCCCCCCCCCCAACCTAACAGATGTTCACCTGTTGGGTCAGGGGGGCTGGAGTTTGCCTGTACTGGCCCTGGCCAGTGCCCCCACCTGCCTGCCCTGCACCCTCCAGCTCTGGGGCTATCAGTGGGCGAGGGAAGGGGAGTGAGAGGGAGCAGCAGGCAGCTGCCAGATGGGCTTGGCCTGGCTGGAGCTGGAGGGGGGCACAGGGTGGAACAGAGCCCCCTCACCTCTGCCCCCCCGCCAGCTACCCTCCTGCTGCTGTTGTCAAGAGGCCTGAGGGAAGGAAGCCCCCTTGCCTCACAGCCCCCCACCAGATGGGTTATTGGGGGAAATGGAGCCTCTTTACTTTATGGGCCTGGCCTGGGTCCCCCCAGTACCCCAGCCAGGGTGGCTGGGGGGGGGGGGGGGGGCAGGGAACGGGGGCAGCAAGGAATAGGAGATGCTCTGTTCCCCTCCAGCTCCAGCCAGGCCAAGCCCAGCTGGCAGCTGCCTGCTACTTGCGGGCAGGAGCACCCACCATCCCACAAAGTGCAAAAAAGTAACCCTGGAGGGAACACAAGTTCTGTAAGGCACCCTGCTTTAGAGTGCCTTCATTTAATACCTCATTTGACAAGGGTTAATTCTTTGTGTGCTCGGCCATTTTAAAAGCATGCTGCATCCGTGCACATGTTACACCACAGCTGTAGATCGGTTTTAGGGGCCTCAAAAAGTGTAACTTGTGTAAGCACCCCTAGTGTGACCTCAAGGAAGTCATATAACCTCTGTGAGCAGAATGAAACTTAGAGAGAAATTGTTTGAAGCTTGTATGTCCTCTGCCTCTGAGCGAAGGCTGGAAGAAAGTAACCGCAAGGTTGCTTTCCAGAAACCTGCCGGTGATATTTCAATGAGAGAGAGAAGGGAACGAATCCCAGTAAATGAAAATATAAAATTGATTCCTAGAAGCCTTTGTCTGTAGTCATGCTGAACAAAGGCCCAGTGCATCACTGTTTAGTTAATTCCTGTAAAGGAAAGTTGTTTGAGCAATCGTATTATTATTTAATACTTATTTGATTTTGAAGCAACCCTTTTTCAAAGAAATATGTCAAACTGATTGCAATAATCCTTCTGGGACATAGAGCAGGGTGTGTCTGAAGAAATGGGAGGCCCTGTTCAACGACTCCTTCAGTGGTGCCCCAAAAAGAAAAAGGTGTAAAACTCTACCTATAATTGGCCAAAATACATTTGGTGGCATTTAGCACCAGGCTTGCGATAGCAGATTAAATGGATGGAGTAAATATTTCTGTAACATGGGATGGTAAAGAAACCCACCAGCTGAAGCTTAGCCAACAGGAGAACACAACAGCCAAACTGGGATTCGATGAGCGGGGCACCAGTCCCAGGCTCCCGTTGAGAGGGGCCCCCAGGCCGCCCAGGCCACTGCCACATTTGACACCCTGCACTTCATCCACCTCTCAGCCCAGGGCGCCGGTACTCTTACTTACACCTCTGGGAGAACAGGAAACAAAATTTGGAGGTAACAATCTCAGGAGTAAAGCAAGGAAGAATTTGAGCCAATGAAAGCTTGAAAGCTGGAGAGACATGCTTTCCCTCAGTCACTATTGCCAGGGACACGATGCCAAGCTGCCTCTGTTTTTATCTAGCACTGTTTGGTTCATGACCCAGTAAAACAATTAAGCCCTCATGTCATGTTAATCGGGTAAGGGATGCGATTGGCTTCAATGGGGCTGCGCACAAATGGTGAAGGTCAGCCCGTGTGTGTGAGCTTGACCGACCGGAGCCTAGGTTTGTGTTTTGTGTCGCCCTGTTGCTTTTGTGCCTGTATCTACTGGACTTGGGGCCCGAACGCCTGCTTTTTGTGCATTTTGATGTACCAACACCTGCTGATGCTAGTGGGAGTCTGACCACTCAGGGGAGGCAAATGGGGTCCATTCGGAGAACTCTTTAATGGCAGTGGTTGTGTGTCCTTTGGGGTGGCATTGTGCTGAAAGAAAATGTGTTTCCTCCTTCCCTGAGATCTATCCTGCTAACTATAAGACATGCTCTGACTCTGGGAAGATGGCAATGGGGAGACTTTCACTACTTGTATTCAGGGAGCAGCCTTGCCCATGCCTGGGAGATATATTCTGTCAGTCCTGTACTCTTCAGCTGCACAGTAAGTGAGCAGCCGGAGCGGCTTTTGGGGCCTGTTCTGACCTGGCAGGGCAGGATACCCACTGAATTCCCACTCATGGTATATAGTAGGAGCCAGCTCGTACTGACTGTCAACTTAGGGAGTATATAAAATCAGGATATCGCCCTCATAGCCTGGCTAGGGCATGCTGCTCGCCTTCCTCTACTTTGCTTTCTTCCCCAAATACACATTGATTTGGCCAAGCTCCATCTTGTCTTCCTGCCTTCCATGGCAGAGGATTTTAGAGCAGTGAGTGAGAGCTGCTCACTTGCTGACCTTAGGAAGTGAATATAGTAGATGTCTAGATGACTCTGGGGTTTCCTGAGAGCCTTTGTTGTCTCAGACACCCAGGATTTCAGTGAGGACACTTACCTTTTAGGGATCAAAGGCGTGGATAGACTTGTAAGCTTGTCATGTCAACGCAGGGACTTGACCTTGTTTGAGGGAAAACATTTTCTTTTTAATTGTTAATAAAAAATGCAGTTTGGAATTACTAATTTTTTCTAAAGGAATATTTTTTTTCCAGTCAGTATTGACACGCATTGAAATTCAGCTCCTCTCACATGCACAGCATTCCTTATCTAGCAATTATATAGAGTCATTTAAGTAAAAACCCATTATGCATTCCTACAATGAATAGATCAACACCACGCATCTATGAAACAGTCCATTGATATGGACATAATTAGATTTTTATCAGTTTCAGCTAGGTGTAACCATTTCATTATAATTGACCTGGATTAGTTTCTACATGTCTACCTCATTAAAATCTACAGCACCTGTGCTAATGGGTTTTGTTTCTATCAAGATATAATGAGGACTGGCATATCTGCATATTCTCCAAGTGAACCAAGAACAGAGACAAATACTCCATTTTATTACCATCTGACAGAGACATAATGATTGCTGAGAAGCTCATTACCATCATATTATGCAATGATTTAACTTGAAATCCTTTCCATACTGCAGCCCAGCAGCAGTAGATATTTCTTGGAAAGGGTTGACTTGATTTGTTTGAGCAGAGAGATGATCCCTCACACCAGTTCTGTACTCAATAATGATTCTCTTTGTTTCTGAAATTGGTGTTGCCTTAGCAGCCAAGTATCTGACTGTCTTGCCATCCATTTCACAGTCTTATAATGTAATTTAGGTAAACAGGTTTTGCTGAGGTTCATTAACATGTGCGCACCTTGCAAGCTGCGTAAAAAAGCATGTGAAAAAGGTATGAGATTAAGACTGATCAGCATTTTCATCATATATACATAGGTTTGTGTGTTAACTCTTCAACTACTCATTTGCTTTCTAGGCCATTGTGATCCTTAGTCTTTAAAAATCCAGCTGACTTCATTTCAAACCTATTTCAGCACAGGCGGCCATGACACTAGAGGAAGACAGCCTCTTTAACCCAGCTGACAAAGGAAAAGCAAAAGTTCGACCCCAAAACTTTTAGGGTACATCCAAACCCCCCCTGTCACACTACGTGATTTATTGTTTGAACACACAAGACATGGGTAACAGAAAACAAAGCAATTCTGCTTTTAAATGCTGGCTACAGCCCATGGAAGATTTTGTCTTGCCTCGCCAGCCAGGGGGAAAACGGAGATGTGCCTGGTCCCTTTGCCCCCTGTAGAAGGGAGCAAGGGCTCCTCTTATTTTAAGGAAAGAGGTTAGCAGGACAAAGCCTGCTGCTTGGTACGGTCAGCAAAGCAAGGGGGAGCTGCATGAGAATAAGAAAGCTGCTCTGGACCCCAAGGAGGCCCTGACACTAAGACTAGGGGCTTAACCATGTTTAGTTGACAGCAGTTTGTTGCTGTTTTACCAGCAGACTGGATTGTGGCTATGGGGGTGGCTTGGAAGCCACATAGCATGGTGCTTCAGGTGCTCTGTGTTTTGAGAACTGCACCAGGCAGGGGTGCGAGAGGCTGAGACTAAGGAGCTGAGGTGTGAGACAGGGCTGAGGGTCACCACTAGAGAAAAAAGGGCCAAAGCTGGGAAGGCTTGAGCCTGAACAAGGGATTAAAGCCTGAGGGGCTGAGTTTATTGCCTGGAATGTGACAGTGACCTTGCAACTGTCCTCGAGTTCAGGGACACCAGGCTCACGTCTCCCACCCAAGGCATTCACAGGCAACCTTCTGTGAAAGGGAGAAAACCCTAGGGTTGCAGAGGACACAGGGTCAGCCTACCACCAGGGAGCATGCTGTAGCCCCTTCCAGGCTGGGCCAGCTCTCCCCCTTATTCCAGTTTCTTCTTTCTCACATAGGCTCCCTAGCTGTGTAACAAGCAGCATCACAGGGGCAGCTTCACTTTTTTCACAGGCACTATTACATAGACCATTTGTCACTGCATTTGTTCTTGTTCAGGATAGATTCCAAAGCACTTACTCACCCCGAGCAGTATTTACTTGTATGAGTAGCCAAAATTATCATCATCTGAGGACTCTTCATTAGCTTGTGTGAAATGTTTTATGGCCTCCATGTGGTTCCCACAGAGAAACATCCATTTCACACACTAGTACTAATGAACAACTTTGGTTGTAGTCTAAGCTCAGAGAAGAAAAATCAGTGTATTGCCTTGAACTAGAAGTGGCATCTCCAATGCAGGGAAGAGCCTAAAAGTGATCATAAAATGGGGGAAAATTTCTTGGAAAATTGTTCTGATTTATTTTTTTCCCCTGAGACTCAAATTTGAGAATTTGAAAAGTGATGCTAGTGAGAGTTTGGCCACTCAGGGAATGCAAATGGTTCTATAGTTCAGGTCTGCAGTTGGTCCACACCATGGAAAGGCTTTCATGATGTTGATATTTTTTCCCATTTCGTTTTGAATTTAAAATTGAATTTACACGTTTGAATTTTGGAAAACTATTGACCAGCTTTAGCTGAGGTTCCTTGATGGAGAAGGGCATGGAGGCTGAGGTGGCGCTGCTGTGTAGTTATACTAAAGACTTTGATCTCTAAGTATCGTACAAGTTCACTGCAACTTCGTACAAGTTCACTATATTACAAGAGTTACTCATCATATCTGTACACTTGTTTTACAGACTCAAAATAACCTATAGTGGACTGAACAAAAGCAGAAAAGGCTCGTTCTCCTTTTGTGTATTCAAGGTGAATATTGGGTAATTTTTTTGCAATGGCATCTAACCACTGAAGGGTATTGCCAGGATCAAAGAGAGGTTGTTAGCCATGTCAAGCTAAAAACAGATGTCGGATTTCTCCTGGGACAAAGCCTTTTATTCTGGGATCCTACAGGATACAATCCAATTGGCCGACTTTAAGTACCTGTGAAGTACTAAGATAACTTTGGGGAGGTGATGGGGGGCTAATCCAAGTTAATAGGATTGTTGGTTGTAAACCCATTTTGATGCAAGTCAAAGCCTAGGATAATCAGACCTGAGAGAAACCCGGCTTCTGCTTTTAGTCTCAGTCTCTACCCTGGCTTTCCTATGATCAAGTGATTTTCACAACTTAATTTAACGCAGAGCTTGTCTAAATGTTGCCTCTTTTAGAAATGAGAGGTGTGGGAATTTCCTTCTCTTCCAGCTCCATCTACAAACAATAGGAGTGGGCTAGTGGATACAAATGTTTACTGGCATTTTTCCAATTGGGAAAACGATAATGTGAAATTGATAAAATAAGCTGCTTGCACCTGAAAATAAATGTGAAGCTTTTTCAATGTTCACTGTTTGATCATGTAAGTAATTTAGTAGTGTTATGTCATAGAATTGTAAACACTATATTTCACCTGGGAGAAATGCTATTGGTTTATAGAGCAGGTTTCCCAGTTGGAAAATGAACCATATGGTGCATATGTCAAAATGAGAAAAGGAGGTAAGTCTCTCAATATGTAGAGTTAACAGATTGACTCTTAATTAAGATCAGATGGTCCCTACTATCAATCAGATACCCTGGAAACCTATTTATGGTTGCCTTAATCTTGGGTGTAATGTTGTTATATGGCCAAATCCACTCACACAGAAGCAATGAAGTTTCACTGATGTTAATAAATATTGAGCACGGCCCTTACTCTATATGGGGTGAGTGGTTTGGAGAGGGCATACAACCCATCCAGACAAGTTGTCAGTCTGTGCAATGTTGTGGGTTTTAAGGTCAGCAGATCCCTAACTTCATGAAGTCTTATTGTAATGCCTTTTATGCTGAGATATCACTCTAGCAGTGCCTCATTGGCATTAAGACAGGACTCACCATGTCAGTTAAGACTCTGACACTTTGGTGCATGGATGGCAAAGAAGGGCAGCCCATGATGGTAATACAGACCTAAGCAGTGGCAGGCTTGGAAGGTGAAACCAAAGAGCATTGTTCCCTTCATGTTTAGTAGCTACCATTTAGACTAAAAAGATGTAACTGCTGATTATCATCACTTATTTTATTATAGCTGCTTTTTGCATACACTCCTGCTGTAAACTGCTCATGATCTGAGATGAACAATGAATGAAGGGTGAGGCAAAAGAATAAAAATATACAATCAAGATTTCTTATTTGCTAAAAAAGAAAAATTATACATGTACACCATAAAGTGAGGGAAACCTGTATATGTAAGCCCAGGGGTAGGCAAAATGTGGCTCGGGGGCTGGATGTGGCCCACCAGGCCATTCTTTCTGGCCTGCAGGACCCCTAAAAAATTTAGAAAATTAATATTTATCTGCCCTGGGATGCCTGTCATGCAGCCCTCAATGGCTTGCCAAAACTCAGTAGGCGGCCCTCTACCCAAAATAATCGCCCACCCCTGTGTAAGCATATATAACAGAGATAAAGAGCTGCTGTCTCATAGCCACTTACCAAGTGCCATTCAACATGCAGAAAAAAAATGTATTTCAACATTCATCAATATTTGGGTCCTTTTTTTAATACTCCATATATATGTACACACACACACACACACACACACACACACACACACACACACACACACACTCCATATACATATGGAGTGTAAAAAAACCCAGCACCAAAATATTTTGGTGACTAATGCCGCCATACTCCAATATTTTCTATATACAGCAAGGCTGCGATCACAACACACAGCCCTAAAACTCTGCTGTTGTCTTGTTGGATCTGCATTCATCTCCATTCCCCATTATTCTCATGTATAAAAGAAACATGATTTTGATTCTATTGATTAGAAAGAAATAAGATCAGTACACAGAGAGGCTTTGGAGCAGAGCTCTATTACTGATGCTGCAAAGGATTGTTTTTAAATAAGCACAGGGATATTTATGGTTAAAATATTCCATACCATTCATTTTCAGGTAAGCATATTGCTGAACTCACTTTAATAGGTGGGATCTGTTTAAAACCCTGTATAGTTGTATATGAACAATGCTTCCCGCTATTTGTTTCTGTAAGATGGAACAATTGATGAAAGGGCAACTGATCCCAGAATCAGTCTCCAGGGTACTTATAAAATGTAATAGATATGACCAAAATTGCAGTCTCAGACCAGGCTGGCCAACCTATGGTCCGTGTGTGTGGCACAGGCAAGCTCTGTATGTGGCATGTAGCAGAGCGGGGAGGTTATAAGCAGCACAGTGGTAGATAAGGGAGTAGAAGAAAACAGCAGCAGATTGGTCAGGGAGCACAGGGCAGGAAGAAAAGCAGCTGATCGGGGAGGAGAAGGGGATTGGAGTGGCACTTGGGGGTGGGGTGGGACTAATGTGCGGTGCTCCCACCAAAAAGATTGGCCTGCACTGATATAAGCCATGACTCTGGAAAAACGCCCTTTTGGCAAACATGACTTGGACGCTTGCTTGTGGTGTCATGGGAAAAGGACAAGAGAGGAGGAGTTCACATGTTTAAAATTGTAATTTGGATTTTGTTTGGTTCCACAGCTTAGCTGCCAAATCCATTGTAATGAAGACAATGAGAGGCGTGGAAAGCCTTTGAAATGCAGGAACTGCTGTGCCATCTAGTCCAGCGTGCTGTCTGTGAGAGTGGCTGCAATGTAATTATGTTCTAATTCTCTCCAAGAGTGTCTGAGCCTTCCTTTTGGGTCTTGCTATACTCTCAGCCTTGATATGCTTGAGGAGGTGAGGTCCATAAGCTCATGATGCCCTGTGGAAAAGTAGTACTTCCTTAATAAATTGGAGATTTGTTCTTTTTTGATCTAAATGGGTGCCAGGTTGTTCCAGCATCATGTGTTTTTTTTTTTTACATCTCACTTTTAATCAATGCCTGTGTTTAGGAAGCTGATACAATGAGCGAAAAGGTGAAGGTCCATGTATACTTTTACAAACTCACCAGGAGGGACCAATGAGAATTGGGGGAGGCTCTGTTCCCCTGGGTACCACCCAGAGTTACTAGGAATAACAGCCACACATTGTTAGAGAGAAGGTTCAGGCTGGACAGCAGGAGACATTACTTTACAGTTAGGGCTCCCAAAGGAGGTGGTACTCTTTCCTACCTTGGGGGTCTTCAAGAGGAGGCTGGACAGATATGTGGCTGGGGTGATATGACCCCGGCACCCGTTCCTGCCTGGGGCAAGGGGTCGGACCTGATGATCTGTTTAGGTTCCTTCCCACCCTAAGTACTATGATACTATGAAATAAAAGCTTAATTCAGAACTCTCTGAAGTTAATGGAAGACTGTCCATTGACTTCAGTGTTGGGTTTGGCCTTATACCTATTAAAATTCCATAAGAAGAAGCAGCAGGTTTACATCTTTCTGAATAAAAGGTACTCTATTATATAACCTACTCTATGTAGGATCTTTTTACCATTTTACAATGATGTGAGACTTCAATTAGGTTTATTATTGTAATGTAGTATAGTAAATCTGAGAATAAAATATAGCACATATTTACTTTTGCAGATAACATCATTAACATTTCCTCAGATATCCTCAACATGCCTCGAGGGAGCGCATCCATGCATGGAAGCATGTGCGCTTGCAGCAGCTCAAATAGAAGCGGCGAAAATTTGATCTGGGGCTTTTTGCTTCAGTGCATGTGCCCAGACATGCACTTTGGTGTGGGGCAAATTGTCACTTGGGGCAAAATAACCCTGCCTGGCTCCTCCTGGATCGGCTGCCAGGGGGAGCTAGAGCCTGGGGCCAGCACCTGTGCTGGCTGGCCCCAGCAGTATAAAAAGCTGCCCTGGCAAGTAGCTTAGGGCTACTTGCTCTCAGGAGCTTCTGGGAACTGGCCAATGGGTACATGAGGACACTAGCCTTTGTGCTAACTGGACTGTTGAAGCAGCCCTGAGAGTTCCCTGTACCCTCTACCCACTGCAGCAGTCTGGCAGTGGGGGCTGCTGCCTGGCTGTGACCTGCTGCCACCTGTGACAGCATGTGGCCCCAAGGCTGCGTGCCTGCCAGACCTGGAGGGAGACTGCATAGCCAGTAGAGGTACCTGCCCCTCTGGGCCAGCTGTGAGTGAGCTGTGGCTGCACAGCTGCCTTTGTGCGGCGCTGCTGCCATGTGTGCCCCTGCCCGGCCGTCTGGGCAGCTATCAATGTGCAGCATTGATATCCTACTCCCCTGCCCCTCACTCTCAACTCACAACTTACCCCCTGCCCCATTCCCCTCGCTCCTGCTGCACAGGGCCAGGAATTGTGTGGGGGTGTGTGGGTGTGGAGGAGGCTATGAGGGAGGCTGCTTAGAAGGGGTGGATCCCCTGTCCCCTGCAGGGTGCAGCCCCCTGCACACCTCATGGACTGCCCCACTCCCCCCCCCCCGGAGCCACATACCCCTCACAGGGGTTACAGTGACTGGGACCTGGACTCTGTGTCCAGGTAAGTAGGGGGCAGTGGAGGCGGGGGGGACCATGGGCAGACAGCTTGGGAAGGGTGGGTCTGCTGTCCACCCCACACATGGCTCCCTGCTCGGCTCACATCCCTGCTTGGCTGCAGCCTCCTTGCTCAGCTCCAGCCCCCCGCTTGGCCCGTGGCTGGGTGCAGCCCCCTGCTTGCCTCCCTGCTTGGCTCCAGCTTCCCCACCCGGCTGCAGCCCCGCCATGCACCCCCTGCCTGGATGCCCAGTTGCAGCCCCACCACATTCTCCCTGCCTGACTGCAGTCCCCCCATGCGCTCCCTCACCCAGTCGCAGTCCCCCACATGCTCTCTCCCTAACTGCAGTCCCCCCTGTGTGCTCCCCACCCAACAGCAGCCCCCCTGCAGCTTACCAGCAAGCACAGCCATGCTCTTGGCCTCATGGCACAGCCCCTCTGCATGGCGTGGGGTAGCCCGGCTCAGCCCCAGTTTCCAGGTATCTGTGTGGCCATTGCCACAGTGCACTGCTGTGGCCTGGCTCAGCATGGTGTGGGGCTGCATGCTTCCAGCCAGCTCTGGGCTGTCACCCAGGGCTGTGTGCTGCTTGTGGGGACCACTGGCTACACCAGCCCAGGTGCTGTGTGCATAATCCCTGTGCTGTCCATCCAGGACACTTCTATGCACACAGGACCCAGGCCAGTGTGGCTGGCAGTCCTCCCGAATGGTGCACAGCCCCAGGTGACAGCCCACAGCTGCCCAAAAGCACACAGCCCCATGCTGCTCTGTGCCAAGCTGGGCCACAGCAGTGTGCCATGGCAGAGGCTGCGTGGATACCTGGTGGCTGGGGCTGAGCCACTTTGCCCCCTGCTGTGCATGGGGCTGTGCCATGAGGCCAACAGCACAGCTGCTGTTGCTGGTAAGCTGCGGGGGGGTTGGAGCTGCGTGGGGAGTGAGTGAGGAGGCCACAGCTGGGTGAGGAGCATGTCGGGGGCTGCAGCTGGGCTGCAACTGGGCAAGGGGTGCACAGGGGGGCTGCAGCTAGGTGGATGGTATGGGGGGGCTGCAGTCAGGCAGGGAGGCTGCAGCTGAGCTCGGAAGCAAGCAGGGGGCTGTACCTAGCCACGGGCTGAGCAGGGGGGCTGGAGCCAGGCACAGGCCGAGTGGGGGCCTATAGCCGAGCAGGAGCCATGGTGGCTGGAGCCATGCAAAGGGGGTGGCCAGCGGACCCACCCCTCCTGAGCTGCCCCCCCCATGTACCTCCGCACCTTCAGTAGTCCCCCTCACTCCTTCAGCTCCCCCCACCCCCTACTTACCTGGCACAGAGCCCAGGTCCCAGCGGCCTCAGGCAGCATGCTTCAGCACCAGGGAAAGGGCCAATCGCAGAGACGCTCTGGCAGGCTACCAGAGCGTCTCTGGGAGGACTGAGCCTCCTGTTGCCTCAGGGCAGGGTTTAGGTCTTGGACCGTGTACTGCCCCGCTTTTTTCTTCCACATTTTTTTTTTTTGACACTTGGATATCCAGGGGTCTAATTTTGCCCCCATGCTGCAAATTTGCAATGCGGGGAACATTTTTTTCATTCCTTCACGTGCCTCTTACAGCATCTCAAGGCTTTGAGATGCTGCAAGAGGCACGTGCGTGCTTGTATGGATGTGCCCTACTGGTTTGTACTGGGTCTCTATTGGATTCCGCTTGTCGTCTTTTCATTTCCCCGGAAGGGCCAGTAATCCTAGTACTGACAGGATTCGGCTTGGTTCCACAGCTTAGTAACAAACCTGAGCTAGCAAATTTTTTGTGGGAATTAATACAAGAAGTGAATGTCCACAAAGTGGATCTTTCATATTGTAAAATACATGGTTCTGTACAATATCATACAGTGTGTTTTTAAGATCTCTCAGTTTATAGAATGCTTTTAGGGATCCAGAAATAAAATATTTTTCCTAACGTATTTTTCACTGTTTGCCCTTATGTTTCTAACTAGAAATGAACTTGGTTTTCTGTGCTTACTCCTTTGTGTGCACATCATTACAGTACTGGTAATGTTGGTATAGGTCTGCAAATTGCAGTTGATAATTAACTGCAGGAGCAGAAGAGCAGGGTTGCAGAGAACAACTTGGAGCGCATAACTGCTGCTTGTTAGCTTTCATCAAAGTTTTCAGTGACCATACCAGTTCATAAAGCTCGTCCCCCCCCATACTGCCTGTGTTTCTTCTCATGAAAAGTACCAGGCTGACAGAGAATGATGTTTTCAGTTTAGTCGCAGGACACAGCACAGTCTGTCATGGTACAAACTCCACCGCTAATGTGCCTTAACTCTGCAGTGGAAGAATCGCTTCTAAAGGGCAGAGGGCAGTTCAGTCTCCATGCCCATTCAATCCCTGTCTTCTCAGTTGTGACAGTTGCCAATTGATGTCACTTATAGTGGGTGGCTTTGGTGAAAGGAAGACTTTCCCACTGGGAAGTGGAATATAACCACCAGCTTGTTTTATGTGGGTCATTGCACAAGCACCCAGAGGTGTCAACATGTGGTTTCTACTGACCTGGACTTGAATTTAGATCAGAGGTTTAGGAGTGAAAATTTTCCAAAGCTTCTTGCCAGCCACCTCAGTGATTCATTCACCAAAACATTTTAACCTCCAAATTTGCCTCCACAAGATATTAAAAGTGTATAGAAACTGCATCAACTGTATCAAACTAAATCCTACAGTGTCCTCTTGAACTGGGACTCTTAATATTTCCATTTAGGCTGTAATTATTAATGTTACTGCACATATCAATAATTTAAGAATCATCCTAGGCTCTAAAAAGGCATTGCATTTTAAGATGTATTTTGGTCTCTTTTTATTTATCTCCTGATTTTAAAAGAAAACAGTTATACTCAGGTAATATTGACAAATATCTCTTCACAACCTTAGGGCTGGACATTTGCTTTTCTTACTTTTCTTTTCCCCAACTCCTTTCTTTAAAAAAAAAAAACAAAAAAAAAAAAAAAGATCATTCTTGTGCAGTCACATGCTTCTAGGAACTAGTTTTTTTTAAGAACACTAAGTATTGTGAGACTCC
The DNA here is from genome assembly GCF_000455745.1 of Alligator sinensis. Taxonomy (NCBI): domain Eukaryota; kingdom Metazoa; phylum Chordata; order Crocodylia; family Alligatoridae; genus Alligator; species Alligator sinensis. The sequence continues at coordinate 1,040,069 of NW_005842506.1, forward strand.
ATATGAAATCGTGACAGTTGTCAGCGCTGCCTACACACCATCTTAGACCTGTCAAAAGACAAAGTGTAAATACCTCAAACGTGCATCCAAATATTTGATTTTTGTTCTAATCCTAGTAACACTCTTATTTATTAATAATGATAGACTACAACAAAATGCTCTGTAAAATGTGCAAGTAATGCATTTTACACATTTATAAAGCATCTCTTTGGCACTAGAAACCTTAATAACTGGGATAAAAACCAGCAAACATTTAATTATATTTTCCTCGGAGTGAGCTACAAGATAAACAACTGCATTAAATTAACCGAGTAGTGTGGTTAAGAATGAATGTATGTGTTCCAGGCTTTGAAGCCAAATATTTTGGGAATAAAATAGAGTGTTTTGCCTTATAACAATATATTATTCAATATCAGAAGACACCAGAGTACAGAAGCAATAAAAAAAAAAATCCCTGTTTATATATATAGCAGACTGAAACTGCTCACTATATTTAATGGGGTGGTTATGTCACCATTTTCATCTGCCTTATTAATCTTCAGTCTTCTCTGTCAACTGCTACTGCTAGACGCATGCCCAAGTGTATCTGCCTTTGTACTCAAGGATAGCTATACCCATGGTTTTTAAGGATTTGTAGTGGTTTAACTAAAATCACTTTTTGAATTGATTTAATTAAACTTCACCAGATTGGCACACTCTTAAATCCCCATTTCCGTTGTGCAGAGGAGGATGTTGAGGGATTCGGTGATTGGCTCAAACCCTTGTGGTGGCAGGGCAGAGATTAGAACTTGGGTATTGTTGACTTGTCCTCCTGTGCGTACTGCCTTGTTAACTCTTGGGAAGGGACTTGCTTATTCTTATTCAGGACCATCTTTACCGTATCTCACCAGTAATGTTGCTACATCTCAGCTTTGGGTGGCCAATTTCTTAAAAACTGTGACAGCCTTTAGGCTTCAAATGACTCTTAAAACACAAAATGAATTCCTCTTCAGTAAGCCTGAAACAAAAATAAAATAAGAGAGCACAGAAAATATATCTGAGATTTTCTACTGGCTGCTCTTCTTGCCTTTTGATGGGCGAATTGTAAAGAAAGCTATGTATCCATGGAAACATACATTATTATAATGATAACTGGAAGGGGCTTCCTGTTGAGGAAATAATAACTCTATCTTGGGTTGAATGAACTCCAAGGTTGGGGTACAGGTGCCCTTTCTAGGCTGGTCCTCATAGTCTGGGAGATGGGGAGAAGCATAGCTTCCAAAACAGGAGCTTCTGCAGCTAAGGGTTGTATAGAGATAATATGAAGAGGGATGGCTCGGAGAGTTAATACCTTCTGTAGGCATGGGAAAACCAGTTTACTGTTTTTCTGGGGATGAGTCTGGCCAATATGTAGTGAGGAAAAGTTTGGCAGATGAGGGAGAGATTTGCTCATTTATTGTAGACTTGTTCAACAGGTTCACGTTTATACCTCTCTTCCTCTAGTATAAATTTTGAAGTATCCGTTGTTGACTGAAGGGCATGGGAACCTGAGCTGGCATCTATGTTGCTGGCCAACAATTTAACATTTCTAGAACCAGGAGCCAACCAAAGCAGAGGGATCATTCTTGGCGGTCAAAAGGCAGAGAACCAATGTTGAGCTTATAGTTGCTAAAAATAAATAAGTAAATGAATAAAATAAACCTACCATAATCTTTATTCATGGGCTCAGTGTTAATGTTGTCACAAGGGTTTTATCGCTGTGCAACAATTATGTAGATAAACCATACAACCAACCAGCTTGCAGGGAACTGTATATATCCAAAACAGTATAATATCTCTGTACTTTGATTGGCTAAGACCAATCTATTTCAGTAAGTCACGGTCATAAGCCAATTGGAACACTCCTGAATTCTAAACCATTTTATTTCTGATAAAAATTTCATGGTTATTCATTATCATCTTGTTCCTATGGTAAGTAATTAATTTTCTGTTGTTGGTTTGTTCCATTTTTTTATGTGCACTTCATATTAGCAAAGTTTAATTGATAGTAAAAGAAGGGGAAATTAAAAAGATTTAAATTTGTTAGACTGTACTATCTTTTTTTTAATGTGAAGTAAGAGAAAAATAGGTTATGCATAATGGTACCTTATATATAGGTATCTATAGATAGATAGATATCTATATCTATATAGATATTAGGGGTGTTCAAAGCGGGCCCTATTCGATTAGGATTTGGCCCAAATCAGGGATAGTGATTTGATTCGTTGATTCGGATCACTGTTCCTGATTTGATTCGGCCGAATCCGAATCTGAAGTTCGATGTTGATTCAGAGAATCAGCGGTTTGGGCATAGACACAGCTTTAAAAGCTTTTTCGACATACCTTGAGGTAGCAGGCATGGCTCATGATCACTGCAATGCTGGGGTGCATGGAACATCCTACGGGAGTGCAGGGAAGCCCTCCATGTGCTTGGCGGCGAACCAGGAAGTGGACTGGAAGTACTTCTGGCCCACTTTCAGGTCTGCTGAGGAGTGCGCCGGGGGGGCCCCCCCAAGCCTCCCTGGCTTGGTGATTGCCCGCAGGGAAACCCCAGGTGCCCCCACCCAGACCCAGGAGGCACCAGTTGCTGAGCCGGGGGAGCATGGGGGGGGTGGGACTGGAAGTGGACCAGAAGTGCTTGTGGTCCACTTCTGGGTCTGCTGCCGAGCGCGCTGGGGAGTCCTCCACACTCCTGTGGGACACTCCATGAGCCCCAGCATTGCAGCGCTCATGAGCCCCTGCTACCTAGAAGCATGTAGAAAAAAACATTTAAAGCTGTCTCTCTGTCTGAATCTCTGAATCTTTCCAAATCTCTCTGAATTGATTTGGAGGGTTCCAATTTGATTTGGAGAGATTAAAGGGTCCTTTGATTCGATTCAGATTCGGAGATTCAGCCACCAAATTGGGCCAAATCTCCACCAAATCAAATTAGTTTGAGCTTTCCTTATAGGGAAAAATCAAATCAGGATTTAAAATAATCAAATATTTATCATCCTCTGTTTTTTCTGGATTTTGAAACCACAGGTAATATATTATCATCTAAATGGCTTTGTTAAGAAGTGAAATAGAAATTCAGTACCAGAACTAAACTACTGCAATTTACTGAGCGTTATATAATGGTGAGCTCAAATGGGCATCTAGAGTGCCATCAGATGAATCACTAGGGGATCAAGCCAGCAACCACCAAAATAAATAATAAAGCTTTCACTGACTTCCATGACCAAAGGTTTAGGCACAAGAAATGAAATCCTGGTTCCAGTATGGTTGATAATAAAATTCCCATTGACTTGAGTGGGACCAGGATTTCACCCCAGGAGTGTTTACCTCTTCACCCCCACTTCCCATCCCCCCCCTCCCCACCCCAAAAGAGAGAGACTCAATGAAGAATTGCAGGTGCTCAGAGCTTTCCATTGGCTATTTGGGATGTGGATTAGTTCCCATTTGTGCAGACAGATGTAACAGTTTTACTGGTATAAACTGTTCCAATATAACATCTGCCCATCTTTATACTGTTTTCTTGTGGCTTAAAGTAGGACTAATAGACAACATTTTAGTTACTTTTACTGGCATAGCAGCAGACAGACAGATTAGTTAAATTAGAGCGACTGATGTGCAGTCTTGTGCAGCAACCCCCTCCCCCCACACACACGTTAAAATAGCTTAAAGTTATGTCTGTCCACTGTCTATACTTAAATTATATTGTAAGCATCTGAGAGGATCACTGCATGGGTATAAGTATATTTATGCTAAATTTCTACCTTACTGAAACCAGGCAGGAATTTCTCAAATAATGTAAATGGATTTGTCCCAGGTATGAAGTCAAACATCTGTTTTTACTCTCTTCTTGTATATAGAGTGCTGAAAGACTAGAATACAGGTTGTTTCCATGAACCTTTCTACCCTCAGACATATAAAAGAAGGTGATTTGCTATTATATTACATGGTTCCTACACTTTTTATTTAAGGGATAGTGTCAGCTTGAGAATCACTTTTACGTATGAAAGAGTTGGTCTTTCTCTTTGTTACAAGTACCACCTAAGAGGATAAATGAGAGTGAAGGCAGATTTATCACCAGCTTGTTTCCCTTGAGCATGAGATGGTGCTTTGTTTACAGTTATCTATACTTCCTATCTTTTTCACTAGCATGGTGATGACCACACACCCCTAATAAAGGTATGGAGAGATGAAACTGAAATATCAGTCCAAGGAGAGAGCAAAGACTGATTAGGGGGTATTTTGGGGGGAAAAATGAAAAGGAGAAATATACACAATTAACTGAAAGGCAGACGGGACGATGCTAATATTTGATAACTATGTATGGCGGTAAAGTGGAGACAACTTTCAGACTTTCCCTGTCTTCTGAATAATACTTTCCTCTTGTGGAATGCAGTGCGTTATCCCGCTGTGTAATGTGGCCCTCGCAAATAGGGAACTATTTGATTCAGATTTGGCTGATTTGGATGCCAGAGATTCGATTCAGAGATTTGGGTCGCTTTTCCAATTCGATTCGGCTGAATCGGCTTGGGAAGATTTAGAGCCGATTTGGAGAGATTCGGAGATCCGGCCATACAGTATAATGGGGAATCAATGAAATGTCTATAACTTTGTAGTTTTTTCACTGATTCAAATGAAACTTGCAGAAATGATAGCCTTTGTTGAGGGCATGAATTATGCAAAATTTCAAGGTGATAGGTGGAAGGGTTTCTGGGAAACTGTACCTTAAGCTGCTGACAAGCAAAACTCATGTCACACGTGTGTTAAGGCACAGTGGGGTGAAAACTGCAGGGGTCGTAGCCCCTGCTGAGGCCAGAATGCCTGCCAAGTTTCAAGGAGATCAGTGCAGTGGTTTCTGGGAAACTGCACCTCAAGCTGCTGACAAGCAAAACTCGTGACATAGGTGACACTGTGTGTGTTAAGCCACAGTGGGGTGAAAACTGCAGGGGTGGTAGCCCCTGCTGAGGCCAGAATGCCTGCCAAGTTTCAAGGAGATCGGTGCAGTGGTTTCTGGGAAACTGCACCTCAAGCTGCAGACAAGCAAAACTCGTGACATGGGTGACACTGTGTGTGTTAAGGCACAGGGGGGTGAAAACTGCAGGCCTGCTAGGCCCTGCTGTGACCACTAAGCCTGCCAGCTGTGTCTGTGTTAGGGCACAGGGCAGGGTGGAAAAAAATGACTGCAGGCCTGCCAGGCCCTGCTGCGGCCATGAAGCCTGCCAGCTGTCAAGGAGATAGGGACAGGGGGTTCTGGGGCCCTGCACCTCTGGCCGCAGGCAGGCAAAATTCGTGACATGGGTGGATGACACTGTGTGTGTTCAGGTGCACCCTTCCCATTGCTGGGGCCTCTGCACAACCCGGCAGCATGCCCCAGTGAGGTCTCCTTCTCCCCTACAGCCTCAGTCCGGTCCACCACTGTAAACAGCACCCGGTTAAAATAACTTAGTGAGTGAGCAGCACTAGCACAGTCACACCAGCAGCATCTCTGGTAGCCTAGTCAAACTGTCACAGAGCCTTTCTTTTTATAAAGGAATTGAAAGCAAGAAGTAAAGATGTTATGTTGGATATATGTTTCTCATGGTGTGTGATGGCTTATCTTATGTTTTGTGGAGCACAAAACTCTGATTCCCACTTGGTCCCCAGAATTGCTTGAGCCAGGGTGCTAAGGCCCCCTGGTTCCACCTCCAGCTCCAGCTCCTCCTCTGGCAGTCAGAGGTTCATGCTGGGAGATGACATTGGGGTGGAGGAGACGGTGATTCTGCTGCTGGTGCCTATTTCTGGAGTTAGGGGAGGTGGTGTAGGTGCAGGGATGTCAGGTACGGCCCCCCCCTCCATGCTTCCACTGGCAACAGAAGCCTCATGGCTGCTTGGGAAGAGAATGAGTCTATGGGGGGACGGGGGGACTTGCAGCTGTAGCTTTCCCCCTACCCCCTCTCCCTCCCCTGCCAGAAGACCTGGCACCTGCCTTTCCAGCATGCTTCATATTAATCTTTCCTGTGATGTAAAAGGTGTGTATGTGACTGTGTGACTTCTGTGTGTTGTTTACTCTCTGTGTTGTTGTTGTGTATGTCCTGGAGCCTGGGATTCTGACTCTTGATTATGATTATTAATAATAACTATGTAAAAATATGTGCTGTCTTGTCGTCTTGTTCTGAGCCTGTGATATTTTACAAGTAATGAATATGACTGCGTGACTTCTGTGTGTTGCTTATTCTCTGGGTCGTTGTGTGTGTACTGGAGCCTGGTATGCTGACTCTTGATTATGATGATTAATAATAACTATATATAGTGTCTTCTTCTGTGATGGGCTATTTATGTGAATGTGTGACTACTACTGTACTTCTTGTTCTTCTTCTGTGTTGTAATGTGTACCTAAAATAATATATCTTCTTCTTCTAGGACTCTGAGTTCTGTGTTTTGTGTGTTACTCTCAATCTGAATCTCTCTCTGACTTCTGTGTTGTCTTTAGTCTCTATGTAAACTATTATAATATTAATAACTATATATAATCTGATTCTGAATCTCTTCTATAAATATCTGACTTCTTCTATGTGTGTGTGTGAGTGTGTGTAATGTGTACTTCCTTGCACACTGATGGATCACACTGCCAGGGAAAACACTGAGCTTTCTTTTTTAAAAGTATTGCAAAAAAAAAAAAAAGAACAAATATAGATTGAAAGAAATGAATTGGATAAGTATTAAGTAGAGATCCTAAGCTAAGCTAAGCTAAGCTATATCCTATCCAATCCTTTCTAAGAACAAAAAAGAGCAGGCGACTGACTGACTAGGAGGCAAACCAGGCAGTCCAGTACGTTTCTGATGCTTTTGCTCACTCAGAACCAGCTCACAGAAGGAACAGCAAGGTTGCGGACAGAGGCTTTTATGCTGTTTCGATGTCCCTCCCCACAGACACTGTGATTGGAAGGGCAGTCAGAGAGAAGTCACAGTCACTGGCCAACTAGAGATGTCAGTCCTTCCCCCCCTGCTCCCTGCCCCCCTTCCTTGCTCCCCCTCCTCCTTCTAAGTTTCTGTTTCCCCATAAAGACTGCCTTCTGAATCACCGAATCTCTGCTGAATCTTTTCTGAAACAATTTGGAGGCTCTGAATCGATTCAGAAAGTTTTAAGCTTCTAGTGATTTGATTTGGAGATTTGGCCTCTGAATCTGGCTGAATCTTCTCTGAATCAAATCACGAACCGAAGATTTGCACAGCTCTAATGGCTATATCTAAGCTAACTAAGTAAAGCAGCCTGCATACTTGTAGCAATCTAGGGTAGCACAGAGCCCTGCTATCCATCTTTTTTGGGACTGCATTTTCCTACCTGCCTTGTGGTCACTGATAACACTGTTAAAATAGAAGCAGATTAGGGGAAAATCTCTTTGACATGGTTGCCATCAGAATTTTATAGCTTCCTATCCACAGTCAGAGGAACAGAGGAGCTTCCCTCACTGTGGCCGCGTCTACTCAAGACACCGACTGCACAGTAGCTCGAGACTACTACGCTGTAGTCTTGGGCTACTAGACAGTCAGCATCACAAAAAAGCTGCTTGTCAGTGCTACTGCGCAGTAATTATTTAGTACTTGCTTATACGAGTACTAAATGACTGCATAATAACAGCTGCACAGTCAACGTTTCATGTAGACATGGCCTGTGAGTGAGGGAAGTTTAGGTTAGATATTAGGAAAAGCTTTCTCACGAGGAAGGTAGTAAAACACTGGAACAGGTTACCCAGAGAAGTTGTAGATTTTCCACCTTTGAAGGTTTTTAAGACCTGGCTGGACAAAGCCTTGATTCTTATTATATAGTTGGGGCTGGTCCTCCTTTGAGCAGGGGTTTGGACTACAATGATCTCCTGAGGTCCTTTCCAACCTTAATTATTTTCTATGATTCTATTAAATCTACTGTCTTATTCAGAACTGGGAGAAGAGGTCCAGCCAATCTACATCTTCCTAGACATGCCATTAACTTGTGAACTAGATCAGTGTGAGCTAGGCCCTGTAAAGATTTCTTAAGAGTATAGTTTCTTAGCAGCAGATCTCTTGGATCCCAACCCAGTACTGTACCCATTAACAGGGGCAATGTGTAGGGGGTGCATGCTAGTGCACGTGCACCCCCTGAGTGTGGCAGTGTACCCCTTGCAAAAAGGCAGTGGGGGGGGGCATGGCTGCGTTGGTGGTGGTGGGAGCATGGTGGCAGTGGTGGGAGCACAGAGGCAGTAAGCTGGGAGCTCTCACAGATGCCGCCGGCACTGTCGGTGGCAGTGGGAGCAGTAGTGAGCACCAACCAGGGGCGGCAGTGGCCAGCAGCAATCGTGGAATGCCTGCAGATGCTGCTGGCAGCGGGATGGTGAGTGGTGACTGCCCTCAGGTGCCGCCAAGTGTTGGTGGAGCCTGTGGATGGTCACTGACCCCTGGTTGGCACTTGCTACCACCCCCCCCCCCCCACCCGACAGTGCTGGCAGCATCTGCGGGAGCTCCCAGCTTACTGCCTCTGTGCTCCCACCACTGCTGCCACGCTCCCACGACCACCAGTGCAGCCATGCCCCCCAGCTGCCAGGGGCATGTGCCGTTCATGCCCATTAACCCACATAGTTCTGAAGAAGAAACAGGAGAAATTCTTCTCTGTCTAGTCTTCAAGTGTTTGTTTCTAGCTTAAACTGTTTAAATTTAAGTTTCTGACTGGAATAAAGTTGTTCCATCTTTCAGTCTGGGATGTTTTTTCAGATGGGTTTCATTTGGGTAACTTTGTTTCTAGCCTTTAGATATTTGGAGTAAGAAACTAAGCAGCAACTTTAAAAGTATTCAGAAAGGCAGTATGTCTGCTTTCTGAATTGGTATCCTCAATTTATGTCTGGGAGCCGGACAGATGGCATGAAAGACAGACGCCAGGCTGGCTTCCAGATTGGAGGAAACGTGTGCATTGCAGTGATGAAACTATCTCACATCCATTTCATCGGGGAGCCTGATCACAGAATAATGAAGGGGAACATGAGAATGCAAATTTCAGAGCACCTCTCTTGCACAACCACACATTGCTCCCTATGCTCCTATCTCTTGTCTGTACCTACATGACAATTAGTGGGTTACCTAAGAGGTAGTTGGGAAGAGAGGGGGGTCATTGGTTGTGAGAAAAATACCTAAGGAGGATTGAGATATTTCTCAGTAGTGCCGTTTTCATTGTAATAAAGCCATCCATACTCGTACTTTGGTGACGTTTTTCACTAGGAAAATGTCCTTGTTATTGCGAAATGAAATGTAGCTTTTTCTTTTTTGCCAAGATCCAGGGTCCTGACCATTAACTGACAGCTCAGCAATGTCCTCTTTCAGTCTTGTTACATCTAACAGCACTGGCTTTTTGTCAGTTTTTCCCTGTAGGTGGAACATGCCCTAGGAAGTCTCTTTTGCAGAGGTTTTGCTTTATGTTGTTGGAGAACAGAGCTGTGCCCCTTGTTCTAAAATGCTGGTGATGCCCTTGTTTTTCAGCAGGAGAAAGATGAGTACATATTTACAGCTCCACATAATTGTATTTTATGATAACCTGATGCTAATGCAAACACCAAATTGAACATAAGGAACTAATTGTATACTTCCTATTGAATAATGCAAGGCAGCAACAGTCATTAGCCTTGTACTGCTTGAGAATTATCAAATCTCTCGTTCATTTAAAGCTCATAAACTCTTAGCAGATAAAGAAACAAAATCTACACACACTGTTGTCATTCTCTCTCTCTCTCTGTCTTTCAGAGTGGGGAGCATAGGATCTACCATACTAAATTAAAAACAGTAGCTCATCTCAAACACTGGATAATGTGCCAGATGTTCCAAGGCAAGGTGTGGGCCAGCTCTCCAGCTGGTATGGACCAGCTTCTTGGAAGTCAACAAAGTGATGGTGATTTACTTCAGCTAAGAATCTGGCCTATAACTCTGCTACCATGGTGGGTAGGGAAGGGGAAGAAAAGGAAGATCTACTGAATAAGAAAGAATATGCAGGAGAAGTGTCTCAGATGATGGTATTTGTAGTCTCAGATAAGCAGATTTAGGATGCCTCCAGACTGAGCTGTGGGTTCAGACTCAGAATCTGGCTTCAGCCCGGTGTTCAAAAGTCCTATCAACCAGACAGTAGGGCTGTGCGAAGCTTTGGGTGCTGATTCAATTCAGAGGAGATTCAGCCCAATTCAGCAGCTGAATCTCCAAACCCAAATCAAATCAGGAGACCAATTAAAAGGTCCAAATTGATTTGAAGCTCTCTGAATAAATTTGGAAAAGATTCAGAGAGCTTTGGAGATTCGGGCAGTCCCTGCTCACTGCTGCAAGGAGCTGGACCCAGACTCTGTGCTGGTAGGTAGGGGGTGAGGGAGGAGGGGCTGGAGGAGGGGGAAGGGGACCATGGGGGGACCCCTGCCAGGCCCCATCACCTGCTTGCTCCCCCGGCCCCCCTGAGTGCTCACCAACCCCCACACACTCTCCCAGCCCCGCTCCCCCCGGCTGCCCTGCCCGCCCCAGCTCCCGGCTCTTTAAAACAAAAGCCCCTACTCACTGGCTCCTGCCAGGCAGGGAGGGCAATCCCCACTGCCCCTCCACTGCTCCATGCTGTGTTGTGGTCTCATGAGCCTCCTAACTCCTGCCAGCACACCCCATGGCTGCCCTGCCCACTTCAGCTCCTGGCTCTTTAAAAAAAAAAAAAAAAAAAAAGAAAAAAGAAGAAAAAAAAAGTCTGCAGTCCCTGGCCACTGCAATGACCACTGGGGCTTCTGGGGGGCCATGGCAGAGCCCCCACGCAGCATGGAGCAGTGGAGATTGCGCCCCCACCTGGCAGGAGCCAGTGAGTCAGGACTTTTTTTTTTTTTTTTTAAAGATCTGGGAGCTGGGACGGCTGGGGCAGCCATGGTGAGGGCTGGGACAGTGGGTGGGGGCCAAAGGGCTCATGGCAGAGCCCCCTATGTGGTGTGGGGCAGTGGGGGTCAACGGGGATTGCACCCTGCCTGGCAGCAGCTGGTGAGTGGGGGCTTTTTTTTTTTTTCAAACAGCCGGGAGCCCTGGGGCCGGGCGGGGCAACCATTGATGGGGCTGGGAGAGTGCGGAGGGGATTGGGCTGATTTGGAGATTCAGCTGATTCAGCAGCGGCCGAATCTCTGAATCAGATTTGGCCAAATCAATTCAGGACAGTGATTCGAATCAACTGATCAGATCACTGTCCCCTGAATTGGCTGAATCCGAATCCAAAGCAAATACTATCTGCTTTGCACAGACCTACCAGACAGGTGCATGTCACATACACAGAGTGTGGAGTAGAAAAGGATTCCACTTTTAAGTCAGGATCTTTCTGGTGAGGCAAAATCATAGAAATAATATAAATCATAGAAAATTAGGGTTGGAAGAGACCTTAGGAGGTCATCTCATCCAACCCCCTGCTGAAAGCAGAACCACCCTCAACTAGATCATCAAAGCCAGGGCTTTGTCTAGCCAGGTCTTGCTAAACCTCCAAGAATGGAGTGTCTACAACTTCTCTGGGTAACCTGTTCCAATGCTTTACTACCTTCCAAATGAGAAAATTATTCCTAACATCTAATCTAAACTTCCCTTGCTGCAACTTGAGAGGGTTGCTCTTTGTTCTGTCAGCTGCCACCGCTGAGAGCAGTGCAGCTCCATCCTCTTTCAAACCCCCTTCAGGTAGCTGAAGGCTGTTAGTAAATCCCCTCTCAGTCTTCTTTTCTCCAGACTAAAGAAACCCAGTTCCCCCAGCCTCTCTTCACAAGTAAAGTGCCCCAGCTCCGCTCACCCCCCCTCAATTTTCTTTGCCCTCCACTGGACTCTCTCCAATTTATGCACATTCTTTCTGTAGTGGGAGCCTAAAACTGGACACAATGTACTCCAGATGTGGCCTCACCAGTGTGTAGCAAGAAACCCTTTTGTCTGCCCCCCTCAAATGTGAAGCTCCTCCAGATGGCAAAAGCTCCTCTTTTAGTATTTCTCCCCTTTTGGGGATGCTTTCTCTTTTCTACCTTTTCTTCCTTCCTCTTTCTTTTTCTTTTATTATATAATTATTATTTTTATATAAGGTGTATTTGTAATGAAAATAGAGCTCGTAGATGCTTTTACAAATGTACTTTAAGTTTAAAACTAAGTTGTACCATGTAACAGTGTTAGCAAGAGCAGGAATCTCTGTATGGAGCAGGTCCCTGAATGAATCATGATTGATTGTGTAACACAGTAGCTAGTCTGGATAAGCATGTTAATAAGCAGCAATTAACACCTACAAAATCAGAGACCAAGGAGAAGAAAGAATCAATAAAGACCCAGGAATTCCTGGAAATGTCATTGTTAAAGGTACAGAAGCCCCCGTTTGAACAAATCAATGCTGGAAACGGACCCTTGGAGCTGAAATACCCCCTGATCAACCACTTCCAGAGCTCTTTTAATCCTGGCAGTGAATCAATCAAAATTCATTGATGGACTCCTTAGACTTTACATACATGTGGACGTGACCCCTGGGGCTGACAGCTGCTATCCAGCAGCTACCAAGAGGGATGTCCCTTGAGGTCAACGACCCCGGGATTGCGTAAGCCCGAGAATTGGGGAGTCACCAAAGTCTGCCAGAGAAGGTTAAAAGGCAGTGAAGAATGACCCCCAAGGGCGCCCTCTTTGACCTGACCAGCACCCTGCCTGTCCAGCCAGAAGGACCAGCCAGCGACTCGCTTATGCAGCAACATCACACTGAAAGAAGCCTCGACTGGCCATTGACAGCAGACTCCCGCCCTTGGGGATTCCCTCCACCTACTAGCAACACACCTACCAATGCAGCCCAGGATGCCATTAGCCTTCTTGACAACTAGGGCACACTGTTGGCTCATATTCAGCTTATTTTCCACTGTAACCCCCAGCTCCTTTTCTGCAGAGCTGCTGCCCAGCCAGTCAGCCCCCAGCCTGTAGTGGTGCATGGGATTGTTCTGTCCTAAGTGCAGGACTTTGCACTTGTCTTTGCTGAACCTCATGAGATTCCTTTTGGCCTAATCCTCCAGTTTGTCTGGGTCACTCTGAATCCTAGCCCTACCCTCCATCATATCTACTACTCCCCCCAGCTTGGTGTCATCTACAAACTTGCTGAGGGTGCACTCTATGCCACCTTCCAGGTCATTGATGAAGACATTGAACAAAACCGGCCCCAGGACTGACTGCTGGGGCACTCCATTTGATACCGGCTGCCAACTAGACATCTAGTTATTGATTAATACTCTCTGAGCCCAATGCTCCAGCCAGTTTTCTATCCATCTTACAGTCCATTCATCCAGTCCATACTTTCTCAGCTTGCCTGGGAGAATGTTGTGGAGACCGTATCAAAAGCCTTGCTAAAATCAAGGTACACCACATCCACTGGTCTCCCCACTTCCACAGAACCAGTCACTTCATCATAGAAGGCAATCAGGTTGGTCAGGCATGACTTTCCCCTGGTGCATCCATGCTGACTGTTCCTAACCACCTTTTTCTCTTGCAAGTCCTTTGGGATAGATTCTTTGAGGATTTGCTCCATGACTTTTCCAGGGACTGAGGTGAGGTGGACTGGCTTATAGTTCCCTGGATCCTCCTTTTTCCCTTTTTTAAATATGGGAACTATGTTTTCCCTTTCCCAGTCATCCCAGACCTCTCCTGATTGCCATGAGTTTTCAGAGATGACAGCCAGTGGCTCTGCAATTTCATCAGCCAACTCCCTCAGCAACCTCAGGTGCATCCCATCCTGCCCCATGGGTTTGTACACGTCCAGTTTTTCTATGTAGTCCCTTACCCATTCTTTCACCACTGAGGGCTACTCACCTCCTCCCCAAACTGTGCTCCCAGGTGCAGCAGTCTGGGAGTTGACCTTGTCTGTGAAGACTGAGGCAAAAAAGGCATTGAGCACTTCAGCCTTTTCTGCATCCTCTGTCATCAGTTCAGTGAAGGTCAAATGTACAAATGTACAAAGTCAAGGAAGCACATGGAACGTGCAGATCATTGAGGAGACTGTCATGGGCTGCATCACCTTGATAAGTGTGAATATGAGTCATTAAACTTGATGAGTGATCTGGCCCAGACTGTGGGCACTGACCTTTCTCAGAAATCTGAGCCTTTGTGTGCAGCAGAGCATTATTTCACTTGGTTGAAATGACTTGTGTACTTAGGGTCGCTTAATACCATGGGAATGTCTATACCTTGGCACCAGCTTATTTCAGCAGTCACCAACACTCCTTCCCCTCTGCTCCTGCTTGTGCACACCAAACTCAGAAATACACAGATGAGGCCACTACCATGTAATCTCCAGCCCTTGAGATTGAGGTCTCTAGAGTGATCATGAGGGGAGACAGCATGGACTTCCCTCCCCTGCCTATGTCTGGGTTTGGGGTTTGCGAGTACATCACCTGCCTATGTCTGGGTTTGGGGTTTGCGAGTTGGAGCAAGTGAGCAGGGCAAGCTTGAGGGCATTCCTTCTAGGACACAGTGCTGCTGCAATGTAGATATACCCTTTATGAACGAACCAAGCCACAGTGTGCTAACCTAAGCTTCAGTTTTAATGTCTGATGTGGTCTCAAGGCCAGGGGAAGCAAGGATTGGCAGGGGTCATTTCTCCAAGCATTATCACTACTGTCATGTACTCACATGGTATGATGTATTCCTCACGGGGCTGTGCGACACTTCAGTCGCTGATTTGATTAAGAGGAGATTCGGCCTGATTCGGTAGCCAAATCTCTGAATCTGAATTGAATCAGGAGACCCATTAATTGCTATGAGTCAAATTGGAAGCCTCCGAATCGATTTGGAGAGATTTGGAGTGATTCGACGATTCGGCCACAGACACCGCTTTACATGTTTTTTCTACATACCGCAAGGTACCAGGCACGGCTTGTGAATGCTGAGATGCTGGGGGGGTGTCTTCTGGTACTTCCAGTACATGAGTATACTTCCAGTCCACTTCCAGTTCTGCCGACAAGTGCACGGGGGAACCCCCACACTCCCTGGCTTGGTGACTGGTGCCTCCTGGGTCTGGGGGGACACCCAGGGTCCCCCTGTGGCCAATTGCCAAGCTGGGGGGGCATGGCGGCGGTCCCCCACATGCTTGGCGATGGACCCAGAAGTGGACTGGAAGTACTTCTGGTCCACTTCTGGGTCCATCGCCAAGCACGTGGGGGCCCCCCCATGCTCCCACAGGACGCTCCATCTGCCCCACCATCTCAGTGTTTATGAGCTGCATCTGGTACCGTGAGGCATGTAGAAAAAACATATAAAGCTGTGGCTGAACCACTGATTCTCCATATCAGAATCAAATCTTCAGATTCAGATTTGGCTGAATTGAATCAGGACAGTGATCTGAATCAGCGAATTGAAACACTGTCCCGCAAATCAGGCTGAATCTGAATCGAATACTGCCCGCTTCGCGCACCCCTATTCCTCATGTTATTCCTTCATAGCACTCCAGGTTACTCGGTGAGAAGATCTGCTAATTAACCTCATCCTCAAGCAGGCTATCAGGAACCATAGAGCATTCTTCTTGTCCATCCTTGCACATGGGGTATCTTCAGTCTTCCCTTTGCATCGCTGGTACAGCTTGGACAGGATTCAGCCCTTGAGGTGCCATTTATATATGATGGGATTCAGCCTTCCCTCCATAGGTGACCCTGTTGGCATTGATCGCATTTTCTTGGATTTCTGGGGAATTAAGACTGTTGTCTCGTGTGCATTTCGATGCGCAAACAGCTCAACAGCCCCAAGTCAAAGCCTTAAAGCAGGTAAAAATGATTGTCACACCCAGCTAAAAGGTTCAGAGCGTATAATGATCTGTCTGTTTTTATCGGGAGTACCAGCTGCCAATACAAGGAGCTATGAGTCACTACGGTCCCTGTTTCTGCCAGTTGCAATATTTGCAATCACCATTGGGCTAATTGTTATGAGAAGTGCCTCTTGGCTTTGTGCATCCGATGCTTGCTGATTGTAGTTGTGTAACAGAGCAGTTTAGAGCCTTCTGCTTCTTGTCTGCACAAAAGGAATGTGTTTATGTCACCCTTGTAGCACTTGACAAATATTAAAAGTCTTCTCAGCCCAGCTCTTGATCCTGTCAGCTTCTCTCACACATCTCTTAGTTATTCCACTGGGATGACTTCTGCGAGGAAGAGCTGCTTGTGTAAGTAAATGTTGCAGGTCTGGACCTTTCAGTTTGTTGCTCTGGTATCTAGTTTGGAAGGGTGCAATTGAATAAGCCGCGTTCTGTGCTTGGTTGGTGCCTAATGTAACTGGAAGGATCAACGTACAGCGGCTGTGTTGTGAGTGTGTAATAGCCCTTGAGCTGGAGTCCCCAGCAGGAGTTGAATCCTGTGCTTCTATTTCCTCAGCATCACCATTAACTGGAAACGATTGCAGGCTGGCACCTCCTTCTGTGGACCAGCCTCTAGAGGGTGAGAGGCCACACACACGGTGCCTGGGAGTGTCTACCCCAGCCGTCATTCTCACCCAGCCACACACAGGAATAGGGTAGACCAGCTGCATCAGCATGTTTGCCACTCCCCTTGGCATTCAGACTGCAATTATCTGTCAATTGTACGTGGAAGGTGCAAGGGAAGGGAAAGCTCCTTGTGCCTGCCTTACTCCCTCCGAGATGCACAGAGAAGCCAGGAACAAGGGGCTCCTCTACACGTGCAGGGAGACGGTTCCAACGTGCTGTAATTACAGTGTGTTGGAGCAGACTCAGTTAATCGAGTCTACCGGAGCGTGGCATTTACTCCAGCAGACTCCAGCGTCTTGTGTATCAGCACCCCCGTGCTGAGAAATGGCTGTCGGGCACTTTAACCTAAAGCGTGTTCAATGAGCTTTAGTTCAAAGCGCCCCACTGCCGTTTTTCAGCATGGGGATGCTGATGTATGTGACTCTCTGGGCACTTTTAATTAGTGTGGCTCTTGGAGGAGCACTAATTAAAGCACTCCCCCTCCCACACACCTCCTGGAGCACATCTATAAATGCTCAGTCTGACCCCCTCAAGCAGATTGTTTAGTTAAGTGACATTGTCTGAAGAGAGACGGTGCTAATATATTATAGCTTTCCTTTCCTTGCAGTTTACTGCTTTATGCTATTCCTTATCTTCCTTTCAGAATATGCTCAAATAAGGGTAAATCTGTATTATTTTTAAAGGTTACCAGTAGAGCTATTTTTGCTTGTTTCTGCAGATTCCCCATTCAAATAAAAATGATCAATTATGATTTTCTTAATAGTGCAGACATGATATTGCTGCTGCTTTGAATTGCTAACACTTTACCTTTGTCACAGTCATTGTGCGTAACTGCTTCTTCCCTGGCTAGCTGCTTTCTTACCCTCCTCACCAAAAGTCCTAGAGGACCTCTCTGTGGTATAATAGCTTCCTGGATTTTACTAGAAGCTAATCTGAAAAGCAAATTCCCCATTTTGTAATTTCTAGATTGCTTTTCTGACCAAAAGCCCCTTTTTACCTTCATTAGGAAGCCCTGAAAGTGAATATTTAAAGTGAATACAAAGATTAACATTGTAACTGTGCCCATTTGGATGTTTTTACAAAGGCACTCCAGGACACATTTAAAAGATACCCGGCGAGGAGGAGGAGGAGGAGGCAACACATGCTCTCTTTTCTCATGTTGCTAAGTTATATATCTCATGAGGTAGGAAGCCTGATTGCTTTCTTCATATCATTTAATTGTTTCAGATTCTGTTTTATCAAACGGCATTAGCAGTGAAAACCATTTTCTGGATCAAGATTTGTCGTCAAGCTACAGCTTATCCTTAGACATGAAAAGGATGTCGTGCAGTCAGTAATGATAGCTCTCCCCCTGACTCAGTTTAACGTTGAAACCAGCTGCCCGCTTCCTGGTGTGTCAGGTTCATTCTCCCTGATCTCTGCGCCTCCTGGGTACCCGGCTTTGGAACAAGATACTCTTTGCTCTGAGAAATGCAGTACCTTAAAGGCTTGAAACAGAAGTTTTGTGCCTGTGACCTTTGGCAGCCTTCAACATGAATTAGCAGGCTGCTCTTTCATTAGAAGCCGAGTCAAGTCTCACATAATCCTTGATCTTGTATACTGTATACACTGGTAGTTCACCCAGATTTTCTAGGGTGCGAAGACCTGTATAAGCCATACATTGGCACCAGATTATGGAACCCCTTCCTCTTGTTGGTGAGCAGTGACTCGGATGGCTTTGGTGGCACCCATGGGCTAAATAAGTGTTCCTCATGTCTCTCACCATTCTGGAGCCGGCTGCACCTCTGCCCCTTTCCAGCTCCTCTGAGCGTATTCACCTTGGATGTTCAGCTTCTTGCCCTTGCTTGTTTTGGGGCAGATTTTCAAAGTGCTTTCTCTCTCTGGCCAGGAAAGCTATGCTGTGTATATGCACTGCTTCCCACCCTGCTGCTCAGTTTGGTTTCACGGATCTGCAAGTTCTCCCCTTTGGGAGCTTGTGACCGGTGATACTGTGACCAACAGCCTCCTTAAAACCAAATGCCTTTATTTAGGAGCTGGACTAAGGCATTCAGGAGAGAGGATTTGAGAACAGCAAATAGCCTGCAAGCATATTTAGTCTCATCTAATCTTACGTTTCACTACAAGCTGAGTCAGACAGGCTTCAGTTTCAAGAACAGAATAGATCCAGTTTACTCTCTCCTAGTGAAGCGGGATCCTCTGGAGTGTCAATGAGACTGTCTGGTTCTTCCCAGTCACACCTACCCTATTCCACCTGGTTTGGTGCTCCCCAGGAGAGTGGACTACAACCATAAAGGCTTTGAATATTGCTACTGCCCCTTCATGACCATTGAAAGTAAGGAAAATATTAAAAAGGGCTACTTCATCTTCCCCTAC
Source organism: Alligator sinensis (assembly GCF_000455745.1). Classification (NCBI taxonomy): domain Eukaryota; kingdom Metazoa; phylum Chordata; order Crocodylia; family Alligatoridae; genus Alligator; species Alligator sinensis. The sequence goes on from NW_005842506.1 coordinate 1,058,919, forward strand.
AGTGGTCTGCCACCCAAGCACACATCTAGGGTGACTCATCCATGCCAGTACATGGTACAGAAACACCACCACTGTAATCCTATTATCCTTTGGAAAGCAAAGAAGGGGCCTGCAGCTCACAACTGTTAGTGATTGCATACTAGAGTTTTATTACTAAAGCACAATAATTTAATATTCAACTGAGAGTAAACATTCTTGTAAGCCCTGTCTACCAATATATAGAAGACTTGTTTTGGGCCATTTTTTTGTAACCTGAGTACAAATACATCTTGCATATTCATATCTAGAAATATCTGGGTTTTGAAATAAAAGTAACAACATGACTGCTCTGTAAATTGGGATTTTATGCAAATTAGATCTTCTCTACCATCTCACTCTTGCCTAAAGCCTTGCCTTTTTCTTGGAATATTGTGTTATGACATTTTTCTATAAAAATTATTACAGTTAATTTAATTTTCTGAGGTCTTAGGGCTGCTGTGGGAGGCCTTGCTCATGTAAGTAAATCCTTAAGCACACCATCCCATTGACTTACTAGTGGGGTAGTTACTTTTACATAGCTTAGTAAAATAGGACTCACCATGTGAGTAACAGGTGATGTCGGCTCATGGTTTGCTGTAGTTTCCATCACATAACGCCTGATCCAAAGCCTACTGACATTAAAGGAAATTGAATTGTAGAGCCTAGAATAGCAAGTATTGAACCCCTGGCTTAAATCCATCTGTGTTCAGCAAGTCTTGTTAATACATGCTTAATTCCAAACGAGATTTAAGCGATTGCTAGAAGAGTTGAGCATGTGCTTAAGTGTTTGTCGACTAGTAGGGGTGTGTGAAGCGGGCCCTATTTGATTCAGATTCGGCCTGAATCAGGGACTGGGATTCGATTAATTGATTTGAATCACTGTCCCTGACTGGATTCGGCTGAATCCAGATCTGAAGATTCGATGTTGATTCGGACATAGACACAGCTTTAAAAGTTTTTTCTACATACCTTGAGATACCAGGCGTGGCTCATGATTGCTGTGATGCTGGGACGAATGGAGTGTCCCACAGGAGTGTGTGTGTGTGTGTGGGGGGGGGGCCTCCATGTGCTCAGCTGTGAACCTGGAAGTGAACCAGAAGTAGTTCCAGTCCACTTCTGGGTCTGCTGGGCAGCGTGCTGTCCCCCTCCCCCCCTCCCCTGTGTCCCCTTTGGCAATCGGCCACAGGGGGACCCCGGGTGCCTCCCCAGACCCAGGAGGCACCAGTTGCTGAGCTGGGGAGGCCTCCCAGTGCACTCCCTGGCAGACTTAGAAGTGGACTGGGTCTGCTGCCAAGCACACTAGGGAGCCCCCTGTGCTCCTGTGGGACACTCCATGCACCCCAGCATCGCAGCAGTCACGAGCCGCCTGCTACTTAGAGGTACGTAGAAAAAACACTTAAAGCTTCTCTATGTCTGAATCTCCAAATCTTTCTGAATCTATCCGAATCAATTCGGAGGGTTCTGATTTGATTTGGAGAGATTAAAGGGTCCTCTGATTCGATTCAGATTCAGAGATTCAGCCACCGAATCAGGCCGAATCTCCACCGAATCGAATAAGAGACTGAAGGTTTGCACAGCCCTATTGAATAGGGATGGAATACTGAATCAGGGACTAGGGGAGTCACAATGGCATTTTCTTCTTCAACATGTCATTGCTTGGCCCCTGTACAGTGACTGAATAAGTGGCCTAACATAGACTGAAGGAGTCTGGCCCAAAGCCTGTTGGATTCAGTTGGAAGTCTTTCTTCTGCATTCACAGAAGTTTCTGTATGCTGTGTGCTGGCCAGACTTTTATAAATAATGGCTTTGGCACAATTGAAGACTTAATTGGATAAAAACGTTTCCAGTTCGACTCTCTAACAATCATGCTTAACGCGTGTCCCATTAATAATTCCACACATCTTATTTGTCAGATCTTTCCTTAGCTGCACAGTAATGAACAAATCCCATCTCCCTTTCAAACCTGCTCACATGAGAAACAGAGACAGTGTTCCTTTATTAGTGGTTATATCAAATGACAGCCAGAGGTATCAAGAACAACGAAGAAGTTATCTTGAAGGGATTTACTTTTGCAGTTTCTATGGAGGGATTTTTTTTCCCCCCCCACCACTCTCATAATATGTCCTCTAGTGCTGGAATTTCTTCAGCTCTTTGCTTTTATTTCCCCCCCGTTGGTGCTTCTCTTTGCATTGATAGTTCTCTGGTATATTATCCTCATAACTGCAATCTTTTTTTCTTTTTTCTTTTTCTGGAAGTGGCAGAGTTGCAACGTTCCTCTCTGGAGACACCTAGCAGCATATATCAACCCTTTTCCCCCCACCAAAAATGTCCCACTGAAGGACATGAATCTGGCCCGCCACTTTCATTTGGTAGCCATCAATGTCATCTCTGTACAAGGCCTTCTCTAAACTCTGGCAATGATTGTGATTCTTGCTATTGATTTTCAGACAAGCTGTGTGCTTTATCTGTCAAAGACAGGAAGGATATCTTAGTCTAATTACAGCATTTGTGAGAGAAACAACTGATCAGTTGAGTTCTGATTTAAATAGATATATGCATATAGGATGACAGCCTACTCTGTGGTTGCTGGTGTCCATAATGAATGCTACAGAGAGGAAGTAGAGCATAAATGTTACAGCTCTTGTAACTGGTTTATTTCTGGTGATTGACCAAAGGAAGTGGGCAGAAGAATATATGTAGCTTTCCACGCCACCCCCTTCTTAACCACACATGTTTTGACCTGTGGGGTTTTTTTGGAGATGATTAAGCTTACAGAGCCCGTGCTTCTTCCTACACAAAACACACTCACTTCCTTCTGTCAGTGTAGTGCAAACCCAAGTATTTCCTGAGGTACCGTGCCTATTATAAAGACAGCTGTTTCAGAGTTTAATTCTTCCTGTTTTTCTTTATAAACTCTTTTCACATAGTACCAGGTATTTCTGATAGCCTTTGACACAGAGCAGGTAGGAACTAGAGTATATGTCCTGCTCAACATGTTTGAGGGCTAGATTCTGCTTTGCTCACAGTGCAAGTACCAGCACTGAAACAAATAGAGGTATTCAAGGATGAAAATACTATGTTGTGTGAGTAAAAGTGACCAAGTGAGGCTAGAAATCCATAGGCGGGTTGTTCAAAATACTGTGTATACCCCACTTTTGGATATGATCATTTCAATGCCTTGGAATTAGGTCCATCTTCAGTTATGCCAATCCTATAATGGTGCAGCTACTCTATACCAGTTCAGTTCCTTACTTTGATGAAGTCAGGAAAGCCATCAATCAGATGAAGAACAACAAGGCATCTGCAGTAGATGGAATCACTGCAGAAATCTTCAAGCAGGGGCAGGGGAGCTCACATCACAGCTCCGTACCCTCATCACAAGGATCTGGAATGATGAGGAAATCCCAGACAGCCTCAGGGATGCCATGATTATGACAATCTTCAAGAAAGGAGACAAGTCCAACTGTGGAAACTACATAGGGATTACCTTGCTGTCCTCCCCAAGAAAGATCTTTGTGAGAACCCATCTGAACCATCTCCTTCTACTTGCTGAAGAGATCATCCTGGCATCTCAGTGTGGGTTTAGGGCATCGAGAAGCACAACTGACATGATCTTCACAGCTCACCAGCTGCAGGAGAAACGCCAGGAACAACATAAGCCTCTCTACATGGCCTTCTTTGACCTCATGAAGCATAGGATGCCCACTGCAATTTGTCACCATTCTCTGCCTGCTCCAAGATGCTATGTGGACGATGGTTCTCAGTAAGACAATCGTCCTCAACTGTAAAGGATTGCTGAAGACAATCCCGTGCAGGCCTCGGGCACTATAAGAGCAGCCCCCAGAGAAGTTCTCACAATAACTTAGTTACTTTTCCACAAGGTGGAGCTGTCAATTAAGCACACAGCTCCCTCTCAAGCAAGAAAAAGGCCCCTAGGACCGTTATGGAAAAAGAGCAATCACCTTAGGTAAGCTCATGCTTCTCTACTCTGAGGAACAGGAGATTAGGGCAGGGATATCTGATCTGCAGGAAACCCCAACATTTCAAAAAGAAAAAAAAAGAAATACTAAAATTTCCTTCAAATACAAATTCTAAAAAGATTCAATTTAGTGGCATCAAATCCTTCTGTTCTGATAATGTCAACCATTTCATTTCAATCCATAAAACACTTTGATTTTACAATTTGGATTCATTTGTATGTGACATTTATACTTAAATACTCGTATCATATATAATATATATATACTATTGCAATTAATATTCTAGCATCAATAGCATCAATACAAATAAATGAGCTGCAGTCATAAAGTCAAAACCCCAAACATCTCTACCTTATTGAAATGAAAAGGTTTGACATTATAATAATGAAACAAGAAAGTCAGTTTTGTGTTTTGTAACCTTTCTTTTTATTCAACCCATACCTTTTATCCCATGAATAGCCAATTCATCAAGCTCCAGTATTCATATATTGAGTGGTTCTCAACTTCTGTAGACTTGAGGCACCCCTCAGAAAATGCCAGCTCTTAGCTGTCACTCATTTTTTGACTACGGATAGTAGAGCTATTCTTCTGTTGCAGAGATCTCCGAAAGCTCACATCAGGTCAGAAGGATTTTGACACTATGGATTCCTACTTGAAATCTCTGGGTTTATCTTATGAATCATGTGTCAGTGTTTGTATATCTAATAGTGCTAATATTGTATAGCACCGTGTGGCACCCTTAAGAGGGTCTTAAGGCACCCCAGGGTGCTGCAACACCTTTTTTGAGATTCACTGATTTCTGCACAGAAAATGGACTGTCTGGAAAGATACAAGGCAAGACACTGTGCCTCAGCCTGGAAGGGATAGTTAATCAAATCTGGGCCTTAATCCTTACCCTGTACTGAGATTACAGTGATTCCAACACATGGCGCTGGTTCTCCCCTTGTCACTGTGGGAACTGTCTCTTTAAAAGGAGACTCTGGACTGAGCCAATTGGAACCAGCTGATGTGGGGCTCAAATGATACTAGGCTGCACAGAAAGAAGCAGAGCTCTCTTGGATGCATTGGCTCAGAGTGGTTGCTGAATAACACAGCCATTGGGGATTTTTGCCTTGTTAACCGAGCATCGTAATTCAGCTCAGAAGCTTCTCAGGAAGCGATGAACGTAATTGAAGACGTTGGGGATTTATACATCGGGGGAATCAAAATTTCTTGGAGCCCTTTTGTTGCTCAATTGAACCACTGGTGGTTCTAGTGAAATCCTACCCCTTTGCCCCACCCAGGTCATTTTCTCCTCTTTTACTAGGCGATTGTTCCACCAAAGTCATTTCACCAATTCCCCTTTGCCTTTCAAGGACTTGGCTTTAAACTTCCTTTCTCCTACTAATAAATCTCCTGTGGTTTTGAAGAATGGGAAGGAGGCAATTTCCAAGACAGTTTGGTCCTTGAGAGTGATCACCTGTCCTATTTTATCACAGGTAATTTCTCTCCAGCTGAAACCTCCTTACTGCTGGTTATTCCCTTGTTGTTCCCAGTGTACTCATTTTTGGAGGAGTTTTTAGAGGAGGTGGATGGTGCAGGGGGTTGTGTACTAACTATGCACCTGGCACTTCATTGGTGTAACTGCTGAAATCATTTGATCTTCAGTTGCTATTTCTCTTGGGTCTCTGCTTTAGTATCACTCCCGACTTGATGCTTATGCTTCTTCGTTCAGCTGCTTCTAACCTCCAATGACTGTTCGTGTTTCTGTTTAGTTCAGCTGTTTTGTTGCCCTGTTCTCTTCTAGCGTTTTAACTTTCCACCTGCCAGGCTACAACCGCAATGGAAATAATAGAGGAGACATCACCTCGGTCGCCCACTTTCTGCTGGAACTCATTTTTTTTAATGACATTGCAAAACTGTTCTTTATGACACATAATCCATTGGCTAATAGCAGGCTGCAGAACAGATAGGGAATGGTATTGTTCTGTCTGGTGGCAGATTGTAATCCATCTGAAAAACGCTGTCCTTCTAATCTGATTTTTGTCAGTGCTCTGAGCAGGGTCCATACATACAGTAAATTGTATTTGTCCGGTGAAACTCTTCATCAGCGGCTGTGATCATAAACTGGCAATTATCAGTTGTAAGGTGTCAGGAGCTGCAGGTCTTTTGGTAGGGTTATGAAGTTTCAGGGAGGATGAAAGCAATTGTCACTGTGCTTCCCAGAAGGAACAGGAGCATCTTTTTTACAGTGATTATTGCCAGACCAAAATCTATCATCTGCTGTGTTTATAACTTGCTTATTCTTGAGAGTCTTGTTGTTTACTGACATTTTCATTACAGAAAAAAAATATTTTTGTTAAATACAGTGGTTCATCACCAAAGTATTTGTCATAGTTGTGCAGGTAGTTGTGAAAATCACATGAGTTTGGCCTTGTGCCTGTGTAAAGCATCTGTATATTTTGGGATGGGGTAACTATAAGTGTATTTGTGTTCTACACAGAGAGGAAAGCAATAAGCTTCCATATGTAAATGGTCATTTGGACTAATCTCTGTCTTCATTATACCACACTTGCGGTCTGACTCTGATATGAAACAGCTGTTTGTCAGCCCTTAGTATTCAGTCCTCAAAACAACGTGCTCTGTAAATAAGGTCTGTTAGCAAAGCTGAAATGTGCAGCGTCCTTTCACGATTCTCTCCATCTCCTTGCTCTTTTAGCTTTTGTTCAAAAGAGCCCTAGTCACTCTTCTGCTTCGCTGTGTTGTTCCCAGCTCCAAGGGACTTGATTGCTCCTTGTTATTAGATATTTACTGAAATAAATATCAAGTAATTCCACCCCAGGAACCAGGAAAATGTCTTGAGTGGAAATGTCTTGAACTTCTTAAAAAATAAAAAGCAGTGTAGCATTTTACAGACATAGTCCTGTACGCTGCAATAATGTTTGTGCAAGAAGAGTGATCTGGGATTAAGAGTTAAAAACAAACAAAACAGGAGCCTTGACTTAAGCACCTCAATCAGTGACTTGACTCAGAAATGCTGAGCATGCCACAGATCTTGTCGACTATATTTTCCCCATGCCTCAGTTTCCCCAGGTCACACAAGGCAGGTTCTTTCATTAACTCAGTGTTGCTGAGCCTTTCAAGAGGGGAAAGAGGAGTCTGGACTGGACATTGGGAGATGTAGAGTCAGTTTTGGATCAGTCGCAGCCATTTGGCATGAGTTTTGCCAAGCATATGGTCTTTTAGCATTTTGAGTTCCCAAGTTCCCCATCTGTAGCGCAGCACTACTTCATCTCTCACCACTTCTCTGTCTGTTTCTGTAACCTGTAAGATCATCAGGGCACACAGACTCTTTCCTACATCTATGTACAACTCCTAACCCTATGGGGTTCCAACCTCAGTGGGGGCCTTTAGCAGCTAATGCAGTACCAAAAGCAAATACTTATGCTAATCTAAAAGCATGATGGACATTTAAGTCCACTGAGCTGAAAGTGAAGCTGGATGGGGCCTTTTGATAGAAGGCACCAGCATCTGAACATAAAGTCTGAGCATGTTTTTACTGCCCTGTCCTCCTTAATCCCATCTCCTCTCCTGACCCCCTGCTTGACTACCACGAGGTTGAAGATGGGGTAGATATGCACCTTACAGACTGAGATGCATATAGAGTACAAGCTTTCATGAACTCAAGCTCACTTCATCAGATGCTGTGAAAAGACAAGCGCGGAGCAGTCTTTCAAGTGGATGATGAGTGATTTGAATACAAACAGTGGGAAAGGAGGCTTCTCTGAAACCAATTTTTCACAGCTCTCCTAATGTTCTTCTGCCTTTGTGGTCATTATTTCTTTCTGCAGGATGCTGTGGAGTTCAGACTGCTCTGTTTAATTGAATTAGGCTCCTATGTGTGCTGATGGATACAGCAAATGCGTTTACTTAAAAAGACCAGCTTGCTTGTCAGGCAACGGCTTCCTGACTTGCTCCAAATGTGATTTTCATATTTTCCAAGACCATATTTTATTTGCAGACAGCACATAAATAACTTGCCGTGCTTTGGCGTTTTCCTCACTATCTCGAATAAAGCTTCCCCTGGATAGTGTTTCAGTGGGTGCCTTTGTGTTAGTGGACTTGTTCTTCCTGCCTGCGTGGTTTATGACAATACTTTGTGTAGTCAGAATTTCTTCCCCCCCACCCCGAGTTAAGAAAAATTATCGCTTATTGACCTGACTTTTATTGCTGCTCTGAGCCGAACACCACCCATAAATTGGGCATCCTCTAACTTTTATCTGAATGACACCCTGTAAATTTTATTAAACATTTTATCGTCTCTCTCTCTACGAGAACGTTGAAGTGTCAGCCCATCTCAACAGGCTTTATTAAACACTTTGGTCCTGTTCTTTTATCAAGCTGTATTTTAAGTGAGTTTGGTTGAATTAAATGGATGTTTATGGTGCCTGGCATGGCACAATGGATAAGAGCACTGGACTGCTACCTCTGGAGGCCGTATCTTTAGGCTGGATAAGACTGATTGGCACCAGTGAAACAGCACAAGGTGACTTTCAGCCAATCACAGTAGGTCACTGGCAGACTCTTCACATAACAGGGATGCTCTAGAGCAGTGAGGGCCAACCTTTTGGCAGGCATGCCACAACTTAGCCCCACACTCTCCCCAAATGCCCCTTCAATCCCTTTTCCCCCGTGTGACCTGCTGCTCTGCTTTCTTCTTCCTCCCCTGTGCTCGCCATTCATTTTGCTGCTTTGCTTTCTGCCCCCTGCCCCATCTGCCATGGTGTTGCCTGTCCCTACACACATCTGCTGTGTGCCACATATGGAGGATACTGGTGCCACTTGTGGCATCCCTGCCACAGGTTGGCCACTCTTGCTCTAGAGGCTCCACTCTCTGTGTGTGGGTTTGACTGTGGTGTCCTGACACTCGGTAATACCTAGCCAGTAGGGGTGTGCAAAGCAGGCCCTATTCAGTTCAGATTTGGCCCAAATCAGGGACAGTAATTCGATTTGTTGATTAGATTCGGCTGAATCCGAATCTGAAGATTCAATTTTGATTCGGAGAATCAGCAATTTGGCCATAGACACAGGTTTAAATGTTTTTTCTACATACCTCAAAGTGCCAGCATGGCTCATGATCACTGCGATGCTGGGCTGCATGGAGCATCCCACAGGAGTGCAGGGGGGCCCCCCACATGCTTGGCAGTGAACCTGGAAGAACTTCCAGTCCACTTCTGGGTCTACCGGGGAGCATGCTGGGGGCCCCCTCCGTGTCTCCCCAGCTTGGTAGTCTGCTGCGGGGGGACCCCAGGTGCCCTCCCCCCCCACCGACCCAGGAGGCACTAGTCACCGAGCCAGAGGGGTGCAGAGGGCCAGCATTCACGAGACAGCTGCTACCTAGAGGTATGTAGAAAAAACATTTAAAGCTGTGTCTATGTCCAAATCTCCAAATCTTTCCCAATCTCTAAATCGATTCGGAGAAATTAAAGGGACCTCTGATTCGATTCGGATTCGGAGATTTGGCCACTGAATCGGGCTGAATCTCCACCAGATCAAATCAGGGACTGAAGCTTCTCACAGCCGTACTAGCCAGGTACTTGAAAAGGGCAATGTGACTTCACAGTCCCTTTGGATACTCTTCTTCAAGCAGACCAGGTACACAAAGGTCAGATTTAGGATTTGAATCTTGGATTTTAATCTGTCTTCATTGCTCAGTTTGATAGAGTTGGGGACACGTGGGCTCTGCTCCTGAGGTTCCTGGAACTGCCGTACAGGACAATATTGTAAGCCTGAAGTAAACAGGCAGAGCTGTTTGTAGGAGCCTTAGTGCAGCAGCTTGTCACAACTTTGCCCCACTCAGCATGCCCACTTCCTCATGTTTGCAAGTACCAATTTCCTGTACAGAGTGAGATTTTTTTTTTTTAACAGGTCTTTGGTCTGAACAAGTCCCCATGGGAGTAGCTGTTGAAAGTTAAAATGCCCACTGACTTGAATGGGCATTTGCTTCAGGCCCCAATTTGCACTGTGTGGTGCATCAATGTGCATGCATGCGGTGCGTGAACTCACGCAGCGAGTCTGTGTGTACATAATTAGGAAGTTGCAAGCACAGTCGCCCTATTGATCCATGCAACCTAACCATGTGTTTTGAATGCCTGCCTTGTTTGAAAAAATCAGGCATAAGTATTTTTTTTTTTTTAAACCCTCCCATTTTTTAAAAAATATAGTGGTTTCCAAGAACTTCCTTTTTTTTTTTTTTTAAACAGAATATAATGGTTTCAAAGAATAACCAACTTCTAGACATGTTAGACATTATAACAGGGAAATCATTTTGATAAGTGAGGCATTGAGAGGGTAGAAAAGCTGATGCAGAACTATATATTTGAGAGAATTAGTTGACCATGAAATATAATTCTTCACTAGCATTGGCAGGACCTACTGTAATTGGCAAGGATGACTACTATGATTTATAATGTTGGATCCCAGTTTACTCAAATAAGTGAATCTGGATTTCATGAGGGAAAGGCAAGTCTGGTGAGACTGTGTGGGAGGCGTGCTCTGACATTCATATGTTGGGCTGCTGCTAGGATGATCCTACTGTATTCTAGTACTCCTCGCAGCTTTATTGAGAATCTTTTGGCTGAGCCGTTATTCTGAAAAACACAAAGATAATTTCCTTTTCCTTCAAAAACAAGCAAACAAAGAGTAGTTCCCCAGGACAAGCAGCATTTGATATTTGTCAGAGAACCAATATAGTATTAATTCCCAGCTCATAATGCCATATGCCAGAGTACAGTCAAAGATTTGAAGCAACCCAAGATCTGAAGACCTCTAAATTTAAGGAAACTTTTGATCCAGATCTGCACAGTGACTTTAGCCCTTCAGCTTGGTATATGTGGGCCAGTTCCTTTGTCTGTGCTGAATCCCATCGACTTCAGTCTGACGGCATGGGGCAGGCAGCTCTGTCTGCTAATGCAGACTCATTTACGGGATTAAGGCCTTTATGGCCAATCTGTAACCTGAATTAAAACAAAAAAGACATGTTCCAGTTGCAGAGTAGTCTCAGTGAACCTTCCAGCCATTGCCAGAATAACCTCTATCATACCACATTTGAAATTTCATTATGCTTTAGTTTGTCATTATTTCACCTAGACAGCAGGAAGGGCATTAGGTTAGACTTGTCCAATACTTTTAGTAATAAAACATTTCCTACCTTAGCGCAGAAAGCTTGATGGAATTAAGGAAGGGAGAAAAACATGGATGATGGCGAAGTCGTGACGCTACGTAAGATAAGCAGATTTTGTGTGCCATTTCACAATTCGCCTCACATTTCATAGCTACACGATGAGCTTTGTAGTTGTTTTTTGCTTAATTTGTTTTGCCTGCTTCATGCAACTAGGTGATTTAAATGGTCCATGAGTGAGAGATACCTTGGGGACAAAACTTAGTTTTATGCTGCATATTATTCAGACTGTAAAGCTCAAAGTAATTGAATCTCTGTTCATAGCAACGAAGATTGAGTATTTTTATTTTAAATTTAAGTGTCTATATAAACACGATGCCTTGGGGCTTTGCTGATTTATTATATATGTGATTTGTAGGGTGTTGTAGTGGCTTCAGCTGAACCCTTTTCATTATGTTATTCTTTGGAAAAAATATGCAGCCAATAATTTTTTTCCTTTCCTATACTATAATATTGCTAATGTTCTTTTCTGTTATGATCCAGTATAATACTATTAGCTAAGCAGCTATTCTGTATCTCAAACACACAACAAAACACGGCTGAATATTGGTTCCTCAGAGTAATAACAATCTCCCCACATTTTTCTTCTGATGTGCTCTCCTCCCTCTCCTTGCTGCCCCTCTCAGTCTTCTTCACCTGTATGAATTGGTAATGCTGGGCAGGTTAATGTCCTCAAACCTCATTAATGTCAAGCTGTTGTTTTTCTAAAGCCCATATCATATTATCAACAACATCCCTTTGTATTTGGGCAGGTTTAGTTTTGAAGGCCTATGTGTTGGCCAGTCCTTTGGTCTATATGGCATCCCATTGACTACAGTCAGGCTTATGGTTCCGTATGCATTCTCTTGCAAGATTGGCATATTTTAGCAGTGGGTGGCTCCCAAGTCTGGAAATAGCTGCCTGTTGCCTGAGCTCAAGTTAAGAGATTTTTAGGCAAAGCAAGTGGAACGAGTTTGCCCTGCCTTTTTCTTTATTGTAGTCCTGCAGCCATAGATACTTAGAATATGTCACCCATGGGGAGAGATTGCAGAGGCTGGGGGTGGGTTTGATCTTTGCCAGTTGCTGGCAGCAGTTGTTAGGTTTAATCTATGTCATATGTTTCCAGACACGAGGAGTTCAAAATATGCTCTTTCAAATTAAAAAAAACCCAACCCTGACAGCACTTGAGAGAAGTAGAATTGTAGAGATGAGAGAGAAATTCTCAAGATGCTCTGGTAAGGTCAAAGTGAATATCAGCTTATAAAAATAAAATCTTGTCCATTTATTTATTTATTTATTTATTACAACAAAAACCTTGAAGGTTTGAAATTCAGACCATGGTTAGGAACTGCAATGCAAGCGTGACTTGCAATTAGCTTGATTATTACACTGCCTATGATCTCAACAATTCTTCTTGTCTATTAGTACGTCTTATGCATTTGCTTCACTATAGGACTTGTATAAAACTGCTTACATCTCTTTCCTTTCATGTCAGCCATAGAAATAAAAATAAATGACTGCATCTTGATGTTTGGATGAGGCTGACCTATTGCACATTAGAGTAACAATTTGAAATATGGATACTACAAACTGGATTTGTAAGGGTCCTTAGGTAATAGGCTTCTTTACAAAAGTAGTTGGGAGGATCACATAGGTGCTTTCAAAAATCCCAAGAGGTGTCTACCTGCCTCTTCACCTGCCTAAATTCCTTTGTAAATTTTGTCCCTTGAATTTTCTTCTGAAATCTTGCTGCAAGAAGGAAGCTTCATATTGTGCCATCACCCAAAATAAAACGTGGCTTTGTTTCACTGGGTAGAGACAGATGTAAGAATTTTGTCACTGTGAAACGATACCAGTATTAGCTGTTACATCTGCATGGTTGTGTAGAGAAATGTGCAGCAAAATCACCATGCCTTTAACTCTGTTTCATTCAGTCTCATTTAGAGCAATTTGGCTAACTTCTGTTGCTACATGCAAATGTAACATTGCATAACTGATGCTTGCTCCTGAGTGGCAGCTCCCTCTCCCCCTTTTAAAGCAAATAAAAGCTGCATTTAGCCATACCACTAACCTCTGAAGCTAACCTAGTATAAAGTACCCATGCTGTTACCTTCCTATGCTGACCTACCTAATACTTCTTCCTCTCTGCTTTCCTTTGTTGGTCCTTCTGTGCATAGATGAATGGTATGGAAGCTTAATCCATTTAGACTGCTGAGCTCAAGTCCCCGGGGCCTTCTGTATTATGAGTGCTAACACAATCAATTGCTCCAGCACAAGGCAAAGTTGGCAATAAGAGCATGTGTGCGCGACTACGGTAAATTTTTGTGCTTCAGATTTGGCAGTTAATGTAAGACGCACATAAGGGAGCTCAAATAAATGGAATGTAGGTTGTTATTTGTACCAGGCCCCAATGAATATGCTTGTACCATAAATTATAGATGAAACTAGAGACCTATATAGTATGATCTTTGCACTGTAATCTTATGGTGAGGCCACAGCATTGCTAATAGAACTTCCACAGGGACAAGCAATACATTTGCTACCGGATCCATTCAACTTCTGGCAATGTGATGTGATGTAAAGTAGGCGTGGGACTTAGACCTAGGATAAAATGCTCACTGAGACATTTTTCTGGTTGGGAGGTTATTCTTTTCTTGCTGGCAAGGGCAACTTCATCATGCATCATTCTCCACCTGGGTTACATTTGAATACCTACTTCAGGAGTGTGGGAGACAAGAGTCAATACTTTTTAGCTCTGACTAGATTCTTCTTCTATAATCTTTCCCAGAACCTGGAGAGAGGTACAGGCCTCCCTCTGTGCCGAGGAGACAAGGCGTCTTTTGCACAGCAGGTATTCAGTGCCTGTGTTTTTTCTTTAAATGCCCCTTTTTATGGGCTTTATAGAAGAGCATTCATTCTGTATAGAACTGACATGAAAATTGGCCTCCAATTGTTCAAATTATTTGAGAATAGGATCGTCATGGCTTGGGCTTAGATATCTCAGTAATGGATATCTTAGAAAAGCCTACACTAGAGAGACTTAATGTAGCTAGGATAGTACTAATGCTTCCATTGTCACTTTCTAGCACACATATCAAACTTATGTTCAAAGAAGCATAATTTTGCATAAGTTCAGATAAATATTTAGCCAGGTCTCCTCCCAGGCACATGTGAAAACATGCTTGGATACTTGTGCCTTCACCTATGTAGGTGCTTTAAACAATTTAATATTACCAATGTGTGTGCAGCTGACAATAGGATTTGCACTTTTGGGGGGTCAGCAAATCAGGCAGTTGTGAAGTCTAATGCTGGTCTAGCTGCAAATGTTATTGCAGGCAGATGCTCATGTGTGCAGGTGTTCACGCTTTCAAAGTGAACGAACAAGTTGGTGTGTCAGCAATTTTTCACCAGCAAAAGGTCAGCATTTGCTAAGCGAGGCCTTCACCTGCAATTTCTTATTCTCCAAGCCCCCTCCCACCCCAAGTTGTTCCCTTAAAATCCTGTACACTTGGCTTTTCCTACCTTTTCCATTTTTAATGGTCCCATAAACTTCTTAAATACATTGCCCCTTCCCTCTCTTTTCACTGCTATTTGAAATCATAGCACTGTTTTTCACTGACTCGCTTTTCATATTTCCTTAGGAGCCATCGAGGAACAGTTAGAGCACAGTATGTACTTGCAATCATTTATTAAGTGTATCTGTTGCTTTGTTTCTTGCGGAAACCAAACATTTTATTTGCCATTTCCAGGAGCAGAATCTTTTCCACTGAGAGCAAGTACAACCTCTTGTAATGGAAACATTTCCCACGTGCCATAGTAAGCAAACCTGATTAAAATATGGCCGTTCTCATGCACAGTATGCCTGGTAGCTATTAAAGCAGCCTGTTCATCCTGGTGTTCCCTTTTTTGCCAGGTCCCTGAACGCAAAGAAAGGAACCCACATAAATCAAGGAGCTGTTATGATTGGAGCGGTAGAAGGCCACAGGGTAAAGCAACAAACTTAAGCAGCAACTTTTTCTGTGATCGTATTAAAAAATAATTCAGTTGACAGCTGTAAACTGGAAGGATAATTTAGCAGGATAGAAAGGACTAGTGCTTATAACCAGAGAGTAAAATAAGCAAATACACTAAGCAAACACAAAACCTCATCAGCTCCTATAATCTTCCGGTCTTATAATCCACCTTTGCATGGCTCCCTGTTCAGCTCTGTTCAGGTTCTTATGACGTGCCCATCACCAGAGAATCTGAGCACCTTTTAGTAGCATATTTAAACACTGGGAATGCGGCGCTGAGAAGAAGTAAGCATGAGCATTTGGGGCTATGTGCTGACAGGCAGGGGAGTGGTGCCGTGAGTGGAGATACAGCTTTTCATTTGATTATTTCTGCTGCCTTCAGGGAAACCGAACTTTATCATCTTTGTAAATAAACCGCCTTGTATCAAAGAAGTCTGTGATCAATTTTTCTTCCTAATAGGAACAACCTGCAATGCCCTACATTTGCCTAAATGCTAGGCAGGAAGGAGCAACAAGGTACATCCTTAGGGCAAATATGAACGAGCATGATTCTGTGGGCTTCTCTGGAGCCAGGCCCATTGACACCAACTGGGTATCCGGCCCTGCATAGGACAAGCTGCTGAGACAGGCTAGCGTGGTGTGCCTGTCTGTAGATGTCAGTAGAGTTGGCAAAGCATATTCCTTTCTCCTTAGTTTGGGGCAAATTAGCTGTCACTCGACACAGGGAGGCTTCCAGTCCCAACGTATGTGACGTACATCTTACTGATGTAAGATGATGCCAAGATGAGAATAGAATTGCTGGAAAGTACTAATGTTCATCCCACATCTGGCCAAACTGTAGAAAACAAGGTAATTATAGAGATGTGGGGGACGATGAACTTCCTGAACTTTGCCATTTCCTGTGTAAACATTCAATCACTGAGAGCCATGCAGACTCGGGCTAGAAGTAAATAGCAAGAGCTCATGGCTGCAATGCAAAGGGTGAAGAGGACTTTCTGTGGCTTGTTGTGAGCATTTAGGCAAGGAGGCAGCAGTGTGATGATAATGTGTGTTTGCAGGGGGGAGGGTAACTGGGGCAGCAACAAAAACACCCTCCACAACTGCTGCCCAGCCACTGCTGTCCCTGCTGCCATCGTGGCCACTGCTGCTGTCTGGTGTGCCACCACCCCCTGGGCGAAGACCCAGCCTTTTATACCTGTGTAGGGGGGCAATAACTCTCAACCTGATGTGCGGTTCATAGTTGATGGACACCCCAGGGTCGACGTTACAGTTCCTATCTAGCATAAGTGTGCATGTGTGTGTCCCTTCTTTGGCTGGAGACCATCCCCTCGGTGTTTGTTGTACTTAGAAATTAATTTGTGGTTGGTCTGTATAAGAGTGCTCAGATGGGGTGGGGACCTTTTCCAAACATGCAAACTGAACCCATTTTATTAATTCCAGGGCATCGTATGAAACCTTTGCTGACAGCCCCAGTGAGAGGGCAAGGGAAGAACAGTTATTAAATATGAACTTCTCTCACCCTTGACAACAGTCCATCCAAGCCAGGGTGAAGAACGTAGGAGGAGCAGTGCAAGAAAGCCTGTGTGTTGGCTGTACCTGTTCTGTGGATTAAAAAAAAAAAAAGAAAAGGATGCCAGCTACTGGGGTTGTCAACGTGCCACCTTCCTCTTAACACTAAATGCACTGTCTGTTTTAAGTACATGTCAAATATTAGGGAAAAACAGCTCAGCTCCGTATATATTTTGCCTGTTGTCTTATACCTCTCTCACGAGTAGGAGGATGCTGCAGGGCCCGGGCATCTTCTGAATTTTTCCCTCCTTCACTTCCATTCTCAGATTTAAAGGTCAGAAGGGAGCAGTCTTATCATTTAATCAGACCGCCTGCATAATAGAAGCCAAAGAGCCTCAGCTGCTCATTTCTGTGTCAAGCCCCTAGATCCTGTTTGAGGGATAGCATATCTTCTAAAAAAGGGATTGCAAGGAATGGAGCACATCTCCAGATAAATTGTTTCCAGTGGTCAGATGCTCTCCTTTCACCTCATTCCTAGTCTGAATTGGTCTAGCTTTGTCCAGTTATTGGCTCTGGTTATGTATTTTCCTGCCAGCTTAAATAACTCTTGTCTGATGTCTCTTCCTGATACAGATATTCATAGACTAAGAGCAAGTTGCCTTTTTGTGATCGACTGCATAGAGTTAACTTATTCATCCAGGGCCGGATTAACCCTTTAGTGGATCCCAGGCAAACAAACTTGTGGGCTCCCACCTGGAGATGAAATGTTTATATTACTTTTTTTTTCCCCACTCAATAATTATAATATTTAAAATATGCATAACTGGGCCTCTTCTTCACTTAGGTCCCTAGGCATCTGCCTAGTATGCCTATGCATTAATCCAGCCTTGCATTAATCATTGTTCTGCCTTGAAGTTGTAGTTGACAACTTGGATCTTATTGTACTTCTCAGGGCAGTCTAAGTATGAACACAGTCCCTGTCCCAAAGAGGATGCAATCTAAGTAGGAGACGTGAGACAGCAGATGGGTACAGACCGATGAGGGCAATGAAGGTGTTTAGTGAAGCTGACTGGATAAAAAGGCTCAGCTTCCCTTGTTGTGTTGGTTCCCTCTTGTATTTGACTTCCACACAAACGTGTTTGTGACTGGTAAGAGCAAATCTGGCATCAACTCTCATCTGATACAAAGTAAAAGTAATGTTACAATTGAGCAGTGTCGCCATAATTTTAAGTAGGATGCAGATAGTAAATTGGATTCTGGTCAACAGAGCCAGGAGAATTAGTGGACACAACTTTGTGAAGTAAGAGCAAAAGTAAGGCTAGCCACACCTTGTCATGCATCTACAGATGCATCACGGGCAGGTCCAGGGAGGTGATCCTCCCCCTCTATGCGACACTGGTCAGGCCGCAGGTGGAGTACTGCGTCCAGTTCTGGGCGCCGCACTTCAGGAAGGATGTGGACAGCATGGAGAGGGACCAGAGGAGGGCCACTCGCATGGTCAAGGGGCAGTGGGGCAGGCCCTACAAAGAGAGGCTATGAGACCTGAACCTGTTCAGCCTCCACAAGAGAAGGCTGAGAGGGGATCCGGTGGCCCTTTACAAACTCACCAGGGGGGACCAGCAAGAATTGGGAGGCTTTGTTCCCCCGGGCACTACTGGTTACTAGGAATAACAGCCACAAATTGTTAGAGAGAAGGTTCAGGCTGGACATCCGGAGACATTGCTTTACATTAGGGCTGCCAGGCTCTGGAATGGGCCCCCAAGTGAGGTGGTACTCTTTCTTACCTTGGGGGTCTTCAAGAGGAGGCTGGACAGATATTTGGCTGGGGTGATATGACCTCGGCACCTGTTCCTGCCCAGGACAGGGTGTCGGACCTGATGATCTGTTTAGGTCCCTTCCGACCCTTAAGCACTGTGATACAAAAGTGGACAGTCCCAAGAGTGGGGGATATGTGTAAAAAATAATTTGGGAATATTCAGTAGGCAGGCGCTTTGGAAAGAAGTTTAATATATTAAGATGGTACAGAATAAAACTGGATTGGAAGCAATGATTGCAGTCCTGACTATACTTTGTGCACATACTTTTTATGCAGACCTATCGTCTTGTGGGTCAGGTCATGGAGGAGAGATCAAAGTAACAGTAAAACAAAGGGGGAGGAAGATGGGAGACACTTGAAACCAGTGACTGTGTCTGACATGATGCCTATCGGGGAAATGTAACAAAATGCTGACTCTCCTATAGCACCAAGATGGGAAGTGGTCTCCATTTTGGGGAAGTTTGTCTAGGCAAGTTATACAGAGAGTTCATTTTGTTTTCATCTCATTTTTCCTCCATGTTTTACTAGCTTCCATGTTATTGGAATTGGCCAGCTTTGAGACTGGAGGCTGGGGACAGGTTGCTAATCATGAGAGATGACAGAGACTATTTGCTGATTTTTAAAAAAAATCAAAATTGAATTTTGATGAGACACAAAAATACTTAGAATTGTTTTCTGTCAAAAAATACAATGGCAAAAACATTAAAAATAACCTTTAAGCACTAGGGGAAAGTAGTGCGGAGCCTTAGTTCATTTAGCATTCTCAGGCTATCAGTCACAGTACGGAAACCTTTTCCATGGGCTGTAGTAACTTTCGAGCTGCAGTCTTCACACCCCTGACTAACACAACTCCTTTGCATAGCTGCAGTGGAGCTGGTTATAGGTTTCCATCTCTGTCAGTCTGCAACATGTATTTTCCTATTTGTTTTGTATTTACGGATGCTTTTTAGGCTACAAACAGGCATTGCAATTATCCTGGGATAAACCATTTTATTCTAGGACAGTGTGTAATAGTTCAGACATCCATGTCCATTGCCCCTGGATAAATCCTAAAGAGGATTATGGGATAAGAAGTACTAACTGTTTATCCCAGGAAATGGCAAAGTATGTCTGAATGGTTATCCTGGGATTGCATCCTTGAATCAATGGCAGAAAAATGGCCTGAATTCAGCTGCTCAGTAAATCTTGCTTAGAAGGGTGATATGCGTACACACCAATCTGGGGATATTTCTGTTCTGGGACAAACACCAGCACAACTTTTCCAGGGACATATGCAATATCTGTTCCTAGCCTTAATGAAACACTACTGTGAACTTACCCCCCCAAAATTATTATATGTACTGTTCACGCATGGACAAGTGGGGGAAGAATATTTTGTAGAAATCACATACCCACGTATGCACAGATAAAAAGCCCAGCATGCTACTGCCATCTTCATTCTTTTTGTCTTCCAAGATGCATCTATTTCTGCAGGAAAACGAGTCACTTGTAATGACTCATTTTGGGACACAGTACCCACAATATGCTTTCTTATAATTGACTTTAACTAAACCACTTTGGCGCAAGGAGAATGAAGGTACAGTACACAACTTGCTTCTAGGATCTTTATCTGCTTCATGTAGTTATCCCAGTCTATTATATTTTTAAGTAATGGAGGGAAGTGGCTTGCCTTCTCCTTGCAGTTATAAAATATAAGGCATGGACTTCAGGTCTTTTATTGACTGTGGTTCCTGCCATCATTTATTACAGTTAAAGGGCAGTGGTGAAAGAGGGCTAAGTCAGATGAGTATTTGAAAAGAGGGTTCGCTGGGAATGATGTGAGGGAAATGGACTTGTATAAAGAAGCACTAATGTATTTAGAGCAACCACAAAGAAGGGAATTTAGTGAAGTCATGACAGTATACTATAGTCTCCATCTTTGGAGGTTACTTTACTGCAATAAGATCCTTTAAACTTCACTCAGACAACTGGAATATTCTGTCATCAGACAGGAATATTGAGACAGGAATATTCTATCATCCTAGCTAGCGCTCATCTGTGTCTGTCTGGCTCCCTCACTATGTTGGAAACTACTGTAGGGGGATTTTAGTATCCCAGTCATACTACAAATTCCCCATGTATCTAGGACTGTTGTATGTATAGCACAGTAGAGGTGGAGAAGCAGTAGTGGAGATTGTTAGAAAAGGAGCCAGAATGAACAGAGAAGTATTAGAGTTTTGATATCAAAGTACACGAGGAATGTGATCTAACCAGAATGGTCTTGGTGATGTGACAAGCTGTACTCTACATGCAGGGAGAGACAATATAGTATTCCTGTCTGTGTGTGTATATAGACTGTATTTTCTCACATACAACACACCCCAGAATAAAATACCTTGTTTTTGAAAGGCAGAATGAAAAAGAAAAAACTATTTTCTTGTAGTAAGTAACTGAGTAGCAGCAGATTTTACTTTGGCTTTTGCCCAGGTAGGCAGAACTTGCTCTTACTGTAATTCTCACATGTAATGTGCACCACAGTTTCTAGCAGCTGATTTTCAGAAAACGGCTGCATGTTGTTTGTGAGAAAATGTGTGTGTGTGTGTGTGTGTGGGGGGGGGGGAGTGTGTGTACATATTTAAGTCTACGAAATAACTATCTTCTGTTTTGGGTCAAGCCGTTTATTTTCTTGGGCTATGAGTCATGATAAAGTTTTGTATAAGAGCTGTGTCAAATAATGAATGATGATAACTAATTGTTGTGTTCTTCCTTTATTTTTTAGAGCCTACATCAGGTAGGTTGTACAAAGCAAGGATGTGAAGCCTCAGCATGTTGAATTACTTGTCCAAGCATACACTACATTTTGCACGTCTCTGAAACACAACTGCACGTGTATGTGGCTCAGTGTGAGCCTGCATCACAGCGTGGCTATAAGGGTGTCCCACAGCAGATGTTTAGAGTGTGTTGCACAACTGCTGTGCAGCTGTATGTAGTTGGTGCGGTCGGCATAGGAAGGACTCTGCAACCCACTGGTGCAGTGGAAAGAGTCTTTACAAAACACTCTAGGTTTGGCAGATGCCCTGTGATTGTATGTGTCTCATGTATCCCATAGCTCTGACACCTCTGCCTTGCTCTCATGGGACAGCAGTCACCATTATTACAGCACATGTAGAATTTCATCCCATGCTCTACATCAGCATTCAAATTACATTTTGACTCTTGGGGTGAGGTCTGCAAAAAAAAAAAAAAATTAAACTGGTTCATTGGAAGGAGCAATCTGATCGGAGACCCCCTGATTTTCAAATCTTACAGCGGGGGGCTCTCATCCCTTTGGGGGGGGGCGGGATTCAGCCCCGCCGAGCTCCCCCATAATTTACACCCTGCTCTACATGGAGGTGAGGTGGTGATTACTAACTCCTGAGTCCCCCTTAACTTCCTGCACAATGCTTGATGATTTCACCTAGGGATGGATAAACATGGGCCTAAACCACAAGCATGTAACTCCATAGATTACAAATAGGAATTGTTTATCCATACCTGAAAGGGTGTTTTTTTCCAAAGAGCTATATTGCACCCTTGAACGAAAAATGCTGCTCCTCTTGACAACATGGCTTCTACATATTCTACAATATGGGTGTCCAGTTTCTTAGTGGCTGAGAGCCACATATCATGGGCGCTGTACCAACACAGGCCACAGCCCTCTTCTGCCCCAAGGCATTCCCTACCCGCTGCTTCCTGGGCATGTGGGTGCTCCCTACTCCCTACTGCCCCAGGCATATAGGCATTTGCACTCCTGCTGCACCAGGCATGTGGGTGCTTCTGCCCTCCTGCCCACCCCCTTAAACCAGGCATGTGGGCACTCCCCCTGTTTGCACCAGACATATGGATGCTTCTTTCCTCCCCATGTACCAGGCATGTGGATGCTGGTGTCCCAGCCCCACCTTCAGCCCCCTAGGCACTGGCTCCTCTGCTGTACTGCATTGGGCCAGTGTCCCATGCCATGGGCTTCCCCAGCACCGTGGGCTGTACCATGCTGTCCCTGCCCTGCTCCCCATGTTTGAGTGGGGCAGGAAGCAGAAGCCAGAGGGAAGGGGAGCCCAGAGCTTCTTCAGCAGATGCAAATAAGATGCATCTGCTGCAGCCAAAGCAATGGGGAGAGCAGTGACTGGGTTAGAGCTCAGGGGGCCTCAAACTACATGTTAAGAACATAAGAACTGCCATTTACTGCATCAGACCTTAGGTCCAGCTTGCTCAGTCTCTTGTGTCACACGGTATCAGAGAGTGGATACTGAAAGGGAGAATGAACAGGGTCTGACCATGGTTTTTTCCACTGGTCCTTTCCAACTTGCAGCCTCCAGCATTTAAGGTCTAGGAAGTTTGGTTCAGAGGCTGCACCCCTATGTCCCAAGCTCAATAGCTACTGATGCCCCTTTCCTCTAAGAATTTGTCTAATCCCTTTTTGAATCTAGCTAAACTGTTTGCTTCCACAACATCTGGCAGGCATGAGTTCCACACTAATTACACGCCATGCGAAAAAGGACTCCCTTTGGTTAGTTTTAAACTATCTCCTGGTTTTATTTTGTGACCTCTTGTTCTTGTTGTGTGTGAGAGGGCAAACAATAAATCCCTATTTACTTTCTCTTCACCATTCAACTAACCCCTTGTGGGCAACCCTGCACCATATAATGTTTTTAAAAGACTAGAAGGCTGCATGATAATCATTGATCGTGTCCAACATCTTGCCACATGGTTGCCATGTCAATGTTTTACACGCTGGCAGGAGACTTCCACTTTCTAGTCACCTCCTTCCTATAAACACTATAAAGCCACTTACTCCATTTTTAGCATCAAACTAGTAATCATTCTGCTTGTACATAGGAACATGGCTCCTATCGGCACAATATTTTCATTTTGAGGAAGGTATTTTATGTTGATTTAAAATTAAATGGTACTGCCTAGTTATTTCGTATCAAACATAGCTACAACACAAGGAAAGAAGCTAGCTAGTAGGTGGTTCATTGAGCAGCAACAGTTTTTGGGCAAGCTTTAGCTCAACCATTTTTACTTCCTTGGTTTAAGTGACTCTACATTCTAGACACACCGAGTGATAGTTTGTGCAATTATCATCCAAATTTCTGTAGTTATTTTGCATGTTTTATAGTGTCAAAATTATTTCCTAGCCAACTACATAACAGGTAATTTAACTTAGACAAATTAGCAGAAATGAAAACATCCAGTGTGACTGCAGTCTTAATTGCTTTTTTTATATAAAAAAACGTAAAAGCATACGGAGAATCTGTGGGATATGCAATTAGCTCCATATTGAGGAGGGACCTTGGAAGAAGGTGCTACATACTCATCACTCTTATCAATCCTCACTCCGTTTGTGCTGTGTGGAAGTATTCACCCGAGAGAGAAATCCTGGTAAACATCATCTTTCTGCAGCTGCTCACCGATGGAGCAATGTTTGACAGAAAACTATGCTGCGATTTGCTGTAGAGTTGTGTAGGCAGAAACTTATTTCTTTAAAACTTTCAAAACATTTCACCTTCTAACCATCCATGTTTATTTAAATGTTGCAGATGGGTTTGGGGGTCCAGGCTCAGTTGCCCTTATGACATAACTATGCCATCCTGGTGGCCCTACCGTGTTACCTCTCAACCTGTTTAGAGCATGATAATGATTTCAGTTTGTAACATAATTGAGAGAGAATCAGTATAGCCATGACTGGGAAGAAGGTCCTAGACATGTTCAAAGCCTTGGCATTGATCAGGGACCCCTGACCATTGTCTAAAACAGGGGCAGGTAATTATTTCGGGCGGATCGCCGTTTATTGAGTTTTGGCAAGCCATCAAGGGCCATGTGACAGGCAGCCAAGGGCAGATAAATATTAATTTTCTTAATTTTAGGGGGGCCCCGTGGGCCGGATAGAATGGCCTGGTGAGCTGCATCCGGCCTCCGGGCCGCATTTTGCCCACCCCTGGTCTAAAAGATGGCCAGATTCAGTTAGCAGGCTGTTTCCTCTTTGCTGTGTAGAAGTCATAGAAAAATTGGGTTGCAATGAACCTCCAGAGGTCATTTAGTCAACTTCCCCTGTTTAAGGTAGGATCACCCCTGTTTCAACCATGTTTGTTTGAGTTGCACTCCTAGACTGTATCATTATTTAGGAACATAGGCATGGAAAGGGCTGGATTGGAATATAGGTCACAGAGTTATAGAGACTGCCCTTGTGTTTACACACAACCAATCACTGAGGATTCCTGCAAAACCCCATTTCAAACCTTCCCCACTCAACTACTCAGCACAAAAGCAAGGAGGCCAAAAAACACCGTACGATATGCTATAAGTAAAAAAAGAAAAAAAAAAAAAGAAAAAAGAAAAAGGAAGATGACAACACCGCCAATGCTCTGTCACTGTAATGAAGTCATTGGTTAGTATGTACTCAGCGGATGCTGGGAAGAGGATCAAGGTCTACTCTCCAGGGGAAGGCAAACCTCCCACTGTCCCTGGCCATCTGATAAGGGGAACAATTCCCTCCAACACTAAATTTGCCAATTTTGTGCTTGGCGTCCCAGGGAAGAGCTGTACACCTTAAAACCAAATTATGTCAATCCTGAAATTAGCATGGGGGGTTGATGGTTTGTTTTGCATCAAAAAGGGCAATTTTCTAGGGGTAATTACACTTTTGCCAAAAGCTTTGAAAAGACCAGGCTTCCAATTTGGGACCTTGTTTTACATCTGACCTGACTCTACCTAGTTTAGAAGTTTGGCTATATTTTAGAACATAAGGCTAGAAACAGTGGGGTTTGATTAAAGTTTCCAGGGAGAATAAAGATGTGTATGTGTTTCTATCCTGAGATAGGTGGCAAGGGAAAATAGATTTGCTATGGCATCAGGATGCTGAAAATTAGTTAGAAGTTTGTTCATACCTAGTGTTGTGTGCAGCTAAAACTGTTTGAATGAGAGTGATCTGTTCTGGTGGGTCAGACCGCACTGTGCTGAGAGAAATGACCTAGAAGTCTCCTGTCTTAAATACTCAGCATATGTTACGTAGTAGACTTCTACATGAGACAGGCCACAGAAGGTCAGACTAGATGATCATAATGACCCCTTCTGATCTTAATATCAGTGAGCCTCCATACGTTGGTTTGACATGTCTTCTAGCCACAGGAAATTCATTTATTTCAGCCCTAATTCATTAGGGGGGAATTTACAATGTTATGATTAAATGGGCAACCCTGCCAAATATGGGAAACACCCAATCTAATTGAGATTCATGTGCTTCTAGCTCAGTTCTTTGCCAGATCTGGCTAGAAATAATCCTAGTGTGACACAAAATCCTCTAACAAGCAGTCTGTTACTTTTTCAAATACCATTGGCTTTTCACTTGTATGAAATCAGAGGCTATCTTTCTAAAGTATTCCCAAAAAATCCAATTAAATTGCCTCCTATGCACTGAAACTGTTCTTATTGATCTTATAACCTTCTCAAACAAGTTAAAAAGACACTCAAGTATCATATTTCTTCCATTGATGATAATTCTGAGTGCTCATATAACACTTCTCATCTTCAAAGCACTTTGTAAATTTAGAGCCTGATCCAAAGCCCATTGAAATCAATGGATGTCTTTCTTTTGGCTTAAAAAGAAGCTGGACCAAGTTCTCCGAGACTCCAAATTTACATACAACTGTGTTCCCGCTGTTCATGTAACCTTTTCTCACCCCTCCTTTCAGTTCTGTAAAGACCTATTGTGATTTGCCCTTAAACTGCAAACTCTTTGAAGCAGTGACTGTCTTAAATTAAGTTCCTAGAGCACCTGGTTTAATAGGACCTTGATACTGGTTGCCCTTATCTCTAATTGCAGCTTCTTTTTGGGAGATACTCAAGCCGGGGTATATAAATACGGCCCCTTTAAAAGCCAACAGCCTGACTAGCAAACAGGATTATTATACACCCACTCTCCTCTCCCACATCATTCACGAAAAATTATTTTATCATCATTACCATTTAATCTGGTATGTAGAAAAATGGAGCCTTTATTTTGATAGCCCTTTCTTTGGAGTATCACTTCAGTTTGTTCCCATTACTCTGCTAGAAAGCTGTCTCCTCTTTTGGACTACTTTCAGCAAAATCTATTTAGTTCCACTCACCTAATGGCCTTGAGGTATTGTAATTTTGTTAAACACTGTCTCATTGATTCTGAAGCCATATTGGATGGGCATTTAAGTATCCTCTGGTATATGAACATGCATTAGGGAGCATTTTTTTAATAGTTCATCTACTTCATCCCCTGTGTACCTCCTTTGTGTGCCCATCCACTTACCAAGTTCCTGCTCTCTCACAAACCAGGGATTTTCCTTTTTCCTTCTCCACATTAGCAGTATGCAAAGGAGTGATATGCTGCTATCCCTGTCCTCTGTTTCCTTTCCCCTCATTTTGCATGAATGTTTTATCTGCTTTCACATCGTCTTTCACATCATTTTAATTTATTCTTTTTTTGCAGTATTCATCTTTCTTTTCTTAGTAGAATAATCCACTTCTGCAGTGAGGCTGATGGTAAATTGCCAGCTGATGATGCCTAGCCAGGTGGTCAGCAGGGATTACTGTCATCAAAAATAAGTCCTTTTCTGAATTGCGCCCAAAGGTGGGGGGTGGTTTTAAGATGTAACCAAGTGAGTTAAGATCCCAACGTGACGCTTAGTGTAAGAATGAATGGGACAGTGTAAAATTGCCCTCCCCTCCAAAAATAAGTTTGCAAGCAGTCACTTTTGTCCCCCCAAAAAGGTGAAACCTTTAGGGATCTCAGTTTTTAATTTCTAGAAGATAGGAAAACAGTTTCTTACCCAGTGCCAATCATGAACACATTTGCCTTACCATCTTTCTCAAGCCTTTCTCATTATTGTGAGGAAGATGTGTATCTCCACCTTGAAATGCCATTCATATCACACCATGTCCTATTTCATTCTCTTATTTCCAGAATCCCCACTGGTGAGAGTTTGGTCCTACCTTACAGTTGAAATGCAACTCTTACCTCTGGCTTTGAACAGCCTTCTCTGGAGTAAGCAGTTATTTCACTGCATTTTCTCTTCCTATAATGGTACACTCTTCCTTCCCCCTTGCCTTTTCAGCCCTCATCCACATCACTTCTGTGTGTTTGTTTCATGCAAAGAGTGCTTTGCATTCATCACCATTGTCTAGAATTAGCATGCTCCAATGTTGCTAGCTATGCTTTGATGTCCGCCCTAGATGCTCTGAAAGTACTTTTCCTACCGATCAGAGCGCTGAGTTTCTCTCTGTAGCATTTGCTCTAATAAGCAAAAGGATGGAACGGCTACACTGGCTTTTTTTCTTGAAGTGCCCTCACAAAAGGAAAATACTAGCTACTGAAAAGCAAAACCAGAACCAACAGGTGGAATTTAAACCTGGACAAATTCAAATGAGAAACAAGGAAAATGTAACTCTGAGGGCAGTTAACCATTGGGACTAATTACCAAAGGAAGTGCTGGATTTTTCCTACTTTGAGTTCTTCAGATCAAGCTTGTATACTTTTCTGGAAGCTATGCTAATCAAACCTAAGTTGCTGGGCTGAATACAGGGGTGACTGGAAGACGTTTTACATGCTGTGTTTTATGGGATGTCAGACTAGAATGATACTACTGGTATAGTCCCTTCTGCCCTTAAAATCTACAAATCATGGGAGATGCCAGGTCTATTGCAGAAGACAAGTCTCTTATTCAGTGTCAGATTGTCCAAAGGACTTTCAGCATATTCTTCTCTGCCCACCGATGTGAGATTTTTATCTTGTGCTTCTGTCTTTGCAGCTTAAATGTATTGATTGTGGCTCTGCTAGTTCTCTCTGTGTTCTTAGCATATGGTTTTATGAGCATAAACTTCCATCCAGTGTTTTGGGGGGAAAACAAAATAGTTTGAGGCTACTAAAAACCTGCAAAAATTGTATTGTTGAGCAGAGCTCTATAGACTTATATGCTTTTCTTCAATCATCACCTCCAATCCTTTCCTAAAGTCCTAGCAACGCGTTCATTTATATGTGCTGCATGTTCAGTTTTTATTTTGGCAGCAACAGTGCTGTATCTAAATTTGCATTTCATGGCTGGAACCAACATTGCCCCAGACAGATGTGATAAAACATCAAAAGAAACAATGAAATGCCTCAACACACAAACGCATTTGCTAAGACTGCATAAAATAATGACTCCGGGGATCTAAAACTCAACCTTCCACTTCAAAGATTTATTTACAGTGATTCTTGCTTTTACTTATTAAGTAGAGGGAGCACACTGTAATGGGAGACGGGCTACCTCGGGTGTTTGGAGTAGGGTAATAAAACTCCTGTAACCCAATGTCGCTAGTCGGGGACTGGGCATCTTAGACCAGTTCTGAGGGGACAGTTGTCTAAATGAAAATAATGCAAGTGACAGTGATTGGGAGGCTAAGACAACAGGCTGTCTGACAGATTATAGAAGCTGGAGGTGAAAAGATCTGCCCTTTCAACCTCTTCAGGCCACTTGATTCTTTCATGCTTAGTGCCAGACAACATGGCTTTCATCTTTCCCCTTGGGAAGAACTTTTGAGAGCCCATCTCTCTACGTAGATCAATTTTACTTGTATGCACACGGACATTAACCATACTTATCTACTTTTGAATTCCAAATAAAATCTAATCAGAAGGCTAATTGCTTTCAAAATCTGGTTATAAACTTCTCAATTTGCTGTATAAATGACATACGTGAAAAGTCTCTGCTTGTAATCAGGGTTCAAATTATGCGGGGGCTTCAGGGGAGCCTCCCATAAGAGATGGGGTGGGGGGTCCCATAAGAGACGAGAGCCCTCCCCTGCCCCCTGGCAGCTGGGCATAAACTGCTGTTTAGCATGGGGGAAAAGCAGCCTCTCTCTCTCATCGCTGCTGAGTGCTTTTTGCTGCAGCCACCCAGAGCCCATGCCTGGGCTGCCCTGTGGCTTCTTGCCGCTGTTGCTGGCACCCCAACCCCCGCCCC
>NW_005842506.1:1088474-1090408 GCF_000455745.1 Alligator sinensis
CCTGTGGCTTCTCGCCGCTGTTCCTGCCACCACGACCACTGCCACTGCTGCCCACCGCTGTGTCCGACCTCCCCAAGAGTCGAAATGTAATTTGAACCCTGCTTGTAATGGAGTCAAAAGGGAAAGGATCTGGATTGTTTATTGGATGAAACCTGGCTTTAAAAACCTATTACTTTGCTAGAAAGTCAAGAAGAGAACATGGGAGAATGTGATGTACAGTATTTGTGATAAATGTTTGTGATGACTTGGGAATAGGAAGAACGTTTTGAACGCTGGTGTGGGAGAAGCTGACACTGCTCAGGGTCTGCTCTGGTGTTGAGATTTTCTGTGTTAATGTTTCTTGAAGGAAAATTGGGTTTTTAATTAAATGGAAAAAAACCCCATGGAAATCAGCTGCTGGAAAATCAAAACCTTGGAAGCTGAAAAATTTGGATTTTTATCAATTTATTTATTTATGTATTTATTTATTTATTTATGTAACAGCTGCTGCTGGATTTGCAGCAGGGCTCAGGATCCCTGCAAAGGCTGAGCGGGAAAGTTTGCAGGAAGTTGCAGAAAGTTGTTGCTTGCAAGAGCATATGCATGTTTTTGATCGGCTCCTGAGGCAGGAGAGGGGAAGGATCTCAGGCCCAGGGACTCAACCAGACTCTGAGAAGGGAAGAAGCCCCGGGCCTACAGAGTTTGGGGAAGAACCAGCTTGCAGCCTACCTGTGAAGTGAGCCTGCCTTTAGTGACGGGGAGAAGACCTGGTATCCTTTTTCCCCTCTGTGAGGCAAAGGGACCCGTGTGGAAGAAAAAAGGGTAAGGTGGACTTGTTTAGGAGGGCAGGGTGTTGATCTGGGGAGAGTTAAGTGAGAAACATCCTAGGGCCAGGGGGTGATAAACCCAGGGTTGCTTCAGTTATCAGCACAAGGGTCCGTGTCTGGGAATTGGAAAAAGGTGCTTTTGGGGATACCGCAGATAGCTGGAACAGAGGAGAGCTTCTGTTCTCCATGCAGGCTCTAGCAGAGAGCAGGGTTTTCTGGAGCAGCAGCACCAGCCATGGTTATTGTGCTGCCAGTGCAAAGGAGAGCTGATGTTTGTGTTCACTAGGCGTATGCAAAGCAGCTATTATTCCCTCCAGATTCGGATTGGGATTTGGCTGATTCAGGGGACAGTGATTCGATTTGGTGATTTGAATCACTGTCCCAAATTGATTCAGCTGCTGCCGAATCTGCTGAATCTCTGAATCACACAGGCCTCATCCCCCACCCGCTCTCCCAGCCCTGGCAATGGCTGCCCCAGCCACCGCAGCTCCTGGCTCTTTAGAAGAAAAAAAAAGCCCCGACTCACCGGGTGCTGCTGGGGGCGGCAATCCCTGCTGCCCCCCACTGCCACATGCCACATGGGGGGGCTCTTCCATGAGCCCCGCAACCTTTCTCACTCTCCCAGCCCCCTCCCCATGGCCACCCTGCCTGCACCCAGCTCCTAGCCCTTAAAAAAAACAGAACCAAACCAACAACAAAAGCTCGTACTCAATGGTTCCTGCCTGGCAGGGCGATGATCTCTGCTGTCCCCACACTATCCCGCACTGTGTGGGGGGCTTTGTACAAGCCCCCAGAAGCCCCAAGGTTGCTGCAGGAGCTGGTGAGGCTGGGGTTTTTGGGGTTTATTTTTCTTAAAGGGCCAGAGCTGGGGCAGGTGGGGCAGCCATGGGGGGAGGCTGAGAGAGTGGGCAGGGGTCATGGGGGCTCATGACAGAGCCCCCCCCATGCAGTGTGGGGCAGTGGGAGGCAGCGGGGATCACCCCTTCTGCCAGACAGCACCTGGTAAGTGGGGCTTTTTTTTGAAGCATTGGGAGCTGGGGAAGGTGGGCAGCCATGGGGTCTGAGGCTGGTGGAGTGGGCGGGAGCTGGGGGAGCAGTCAGGGGATGGGGTCCACTCCCCCCTTCTCC
>NW_005842506.1:1090574-1090861 GCF_000455745.1 Alligator sinensis
TTCATCTCCATCACCGTGCCCTTAGATCCCATCCTCGTCGCCATGTCTCGGACGGCCAGAGCCGACTCGAGGTGAGTTAGAAATTGCTCGTTCATCAGGGTGGGCTGGTGAATGGAGAGGCAGACAAGGTTTAATGGTTGCAAAAACATTTACTTACGCCGCCTGTAGTTGCGACGCAGGTGGTCCGGTCGTCTGAACAACCACGTGAGTTGTTTCAGCTGGCGGGGCCCAAGCCAGTGAATCCGTCCGTAAATAAAGCCGGCGGGAAAAGGGTACGTCTGGGATTG
>NW_005842506.1:1097097-1099917 GCF_000455745.1 Alligator sinensis
TGAAATTCACTGGAGTCTAATGGTTTAAGCTGGGGAGTTAAACCAAGGGTGTCTTTGATTCAATTTGTATGGAGTGTTTTAGTTCATTGATACCTGCCTTTGACACTTAGATTATTGATTTCCTGTTCTGCTATTAACCTCATTCATATGTTGACTGTTTTATAAGTAATAAACTGTGTAAATAGTTAGACTGCATGTACTTTAGTGTGTGGGGAAACCACAAGAAAGCACTCCACAGAGAGGTGGCCCCAGCCTTAGGGGCTGGGGGAGTGACTGAGGCTGTTTTGAACCCCAGGACCCTGAATCCAGATGTGGCCATGGGTAGCACTGTGGCTAGGGTTACATTTATTTATTTATTTTGCCCATGTATTTTAGGGTTTATTTCAAAATATTTGGGGGACATTTTGGGATGTAACTTTTGGGAATTTGAGAGAGAAGAATCATGTTTTATGAAACCCTTCCATTTTTCAAACAACTTAACTGATCCAAGACATAAAACTAGTTTGAACAAACAGAAGCCCTGATTTCAGAAGGGTTCTCTCTGAGCCAGGGAGTAGGCTGACTGACATCAGCCTCCATTGTGGGACCTCATGCTTAAAACTAGAAATCCCCTTAAATGTGTAGTTGATTGGAACCCAGAAGGATTAGCAGATGGCAGACAATGGCAGTAGTGTTAGGAACACACTATTATATAGACCAGATATGTACAAAATTAGGAGGTCAAGTCAATTTAAAAAATCAATAACAGAAACCTATACTGGCCACTTGCCTTTCCACTAATTCATATTTAGTTTGGAATCTGTAGCTGGGTTTGCATCATTGTATTTTAATTGTAAGCATCTGGGGCTTGCATTGGCTGACCCTTTGCTGGATGAATGTTCCAGGCAAGCTTCATTCACAAATTTAAAAATAACCTCCTATTCTAAACAGTGATTCCAGAGATTACTTTGCAGAGGATAACTTCGGCTGAGTGATCCTCTAGCAGCTCATAATTGAATATTTGGTATTTCTGGTATTGATATTGGCTTCTTGTATTTCAAAGAGCCAGTGCTGTATATAGTCAACTGCTCACTTACGTGAGTTTTTAGTCTACTAGAACTTCTTAGTGCCTCTAGCAATGTTAGAGACACTAAAAGAGGCATTAGTGTACATGAGAATCAAAGCCCAATATTAGGCAGACTCTATTTCCGCCCTCCTCCTCCTCCCCTTTTTGTTACAAAGACAAACTGTCTCTCCTATGTTTTTAATAACGCTATCTTGGATTATGCTCCCCTTTTGGGAAACAGACTACTGCCTGGTAAGGGCAAGATAAAGGCCAGTTTAGTTATAGGCCAATTCTCCTTTGAAGATTTGTGTGAGCATGGGGTCACATTCTCTTTGCTTGCTCCAAGATTCTAATTGGACTTTCATTTAAAAGCATCCCAAACAGAATTCCTAAGCATAATTAGCGTTTAACTAGGTCAGTGGCTGTGTGAGACATGATTTTCTCCATGTTTATACAGGAAGTGGGTGTGCCAGTCTTAAAGAAGACAGGCTAGAAAAAATACTAAGGTTTTGTCTTGAAAAATAGGAGCTATGTAATCTGTATTGTCCCAGGTGCAGCTTCTAGGGTACTGGTTTCAGACAAGTCCCTCAGAGTTCCAGCTACTTCCCTCCTTCCTCTTTACTCCAAAGGTGAGGAGACAAAGATCCCGTCTACTACAACAGCAGATATACGTCTGGGTGGGGCATTGTCTTAGCGTAGAACCCAGATTCCACTCTCACCTTGCCTGTTCCTCCCTCCATGGACTGTGGTCCATGTAAAGAAGGCTCAGACGGGCTTTTAGTCAGATCCAATGTCCATGATGTAACCTAGCCCTAATTTTCAACAATGGAGATTGAAAGTCATATGTGCAGATAAATCATTTTAGGCCTTGTCTATGACAGAGCTGAATGCTGATCAAGTTATATTTGGTCCTGACAATCATTATGTTTGATGACAGAATGCCCAATATTTGTTGACTGAACAATTTATTTAATCTGGGCCGATCTCCAGTCATTGCGTTGCATTTGCTTATCTCTTCAATATTAGACTTACCATGCTTGTATTTTACCTGGGGGGAAGAGGCATTGCTAAAACATCAGTGTGCCTTAGCCAGGAGATAATTGGCCATTGATCTTCTGACCTAGGAAGTGGTGTTGCCCTTTAAACTGACATGAAGTAGCAATAGTCATGCTAGTTTTGAAAGCAATGTTAATTTACAATTGTAATTGTGTGGTTATGTTTAAAATATTGTAGGTATGTGCAGTTCAACTCTGGCCTAATAATGGGTCATAGCTGGTTTAATATTGAAGTAATAAGGGAAACTTGGTAGGATTCATGAATTAAACATTAAGGACTTCTGTATATGGTCCCTTATATGGTTTGTAGTAGGCCTGTGCGAAGCAGCTAGTATTTGCTTTGGATTTAACTGATTTGGGGGACAGTGATTTGATTCGGTGATTCAAATCACTGTCCTGAATCGATTCAGTGGAATCTGATTCAGTGATTTGGCCACCACTGAATTGTCCGAATCTCAAAATCAAACAGGCTCCATCCTCTCCTCGCTTTCCCAGCCCCAGCAATGGCTGCACCTCCCAGGTCTTTTAAAAAAAAAAAAAAAAGCCCAGCACTTACTGGCTGCTGCCAGGTGGGGGGCGATCCCTGCTGCCCCCCACTGCCCTGTGCTGCGTGGAGGGCTCTGTTATGAGCCCCCATGCCCTGCCCACTCTCCCAGCCCCAGCGTCCCATCTCTTTAAAAAAAGAAAAGCCCTGTACTCACTGGCTGCTGGCAACAAGGC
>NW_005842506.1:1100020-1107022 GCF_000455745.1 Alligator sinensis
TTAAATAGGCAGGAACTGGGGCGGGGTGGAGCAGCCGTGGGCAGGGGTTGTGGGGCTCATGGCAGAGCCCCCCATGCATTACGGGGCAGTGGGGGGCAGTGGTAATCCCCCCTCAGAGGGGCTGGGGGAGCAGGCAGGGGATGGGGCCTGGCAGGGTCCCCCCATGGTCCCCTCCCCGCCACCGTCCCCTACTTCCTGGCACACAGTCTGGCTCCAGGTCCCTGCGGTGGTGAGTGGGGTCTGTCAAAATCTCTGAAGCTCTCCGAATTTTTTCCGAATTGATTTGGACCTTTTTACTGGTCTCCTGATTTGGGCCAAATCTCCTCCAAATCAAATCAGCACCTAAAGCTTCGCACAGCCCTAGTCTGTAGCCATGGTTCTGGAGCTTGTAATGTCCACATTTGTAGTGTTCGGTTTTCAGCTATGTTTAGGTTTAGGCCCACATCCAATCCTAACCAAGCTGAGAGAAGAAGCTGCGCCTTCTTTTTCACCGGCTGTTCTTACTTCCCATTATTTTATTTTATTTTTTGCCATTGTTTATCAGCTTCATGATGTGGTTCATTGTGAAAGGAAAATGGCATCTCATCTTGTTGCATATTTCTCAGTTCACTTAAGATGACCCTTCACTTTACCTATGGCTTTACCTGGAGCATCCTGCTTCCTCAGAAGTTGTCTTAGCACATCACTTGACACATGATTTTTGTGGGGTCACATATGATGAAACCCCAAGAAATGAATCTGACCTCATTTGATATGATGTGACACAAGTCATAAAAATTTCTCTTTTTCTGATCCTGGTACAATCGCATTTACCTGCACTGTCCATGAACCAGCAATTTAGCCCTTTTGCTGACAATATGCATTACTTTTGGGGTTTCAAGCATATCTCTACTTTCCACTCTTCTTTAGGTAACCTAAAGGCTTCTTATGAGTACTTTTGCAATGTGATTTTTGGGGATTTAGCTGCTGTTTCATGGAGTTCATTTGGAAACGGGTCACCCTTCGTGATACTTGTTGTGTTCTGACTTGTTTTATAAAGATTTGCAAATTGGAAGGTAAATAGGTTAAACCATCTCCATTTTCAAATCGACTGTTGCCAACTTAAATTATTTTTCTTTACTATTATTGTTTTTGAGCAGTTGGAACAATATTTAATGAAGCTCTTTTTGTAATAAAAAAATACACAGATGTGCCAAAACATACTTCATATCTATGGACTCTCACAGAATAAATAACAAAGCACTTGTTCTGTGCCTAGTACATCTCCTGTAACAATAACAGTTTCCAATACAACTAGAAGTTCTCAGATTATCTGCTTATTCTGCCTTCCATACCCACAAAAGATCTCCTGTTCAAGACACAGGAGGTGGGATGTGCTTTGGGGAAGGGTCAGTATTGTGTCCGTAAGCTGACTCAAGCAGTGGGGCCCTGGTGTTCTTAAACACAGCTGCAAGCTCATTGCATCAGAACAGCGCTATCGGCATTTATTGGCAAGCTCCTTGTATCAGAACAGCTCATTGCATCAGAGCAGCGCTATCAGTCCAATGAACTGATTGCATATCTGCAAGCTCATTGCATCAGAACAGCACCATCAGTCCAATAGATAGCGCTATAGCCCTGATAGACATCAGCCTCGGAGCTTCAAGAGTAAGTTCATTGGACTGATGTGCCAGCGAAGAGCAGGCATTTTAATTTGGGCCTCCTGGAGCCTTTGGTTAGCCTAAACCATATGCTGCTGTAAGTTTTGCAAAGATTTAGGGCTTGTCTATGCTGACTCTGTGCCAAGCTAAAGAGCACTGCTGAGAAACCGGCCCTGCCCACTATCTCCTGCTCTTGGAAATGAGTGACTCTAAACACATCAGTAGGGAGGCCGAAGATGGAGGGGATGCAAGTGGCTTTGGGTGTGCCTCTCTAAAGCAGATGCCTCGCTCCCTTTTTGGGGTTAGGTGTGAGTGAGTGGGGCATGGTTTTTGGGTGTGCTTCTGAGCTCAGCAGGGGAACAACATATGTACGCCCTTCCACGTCAACTCATCTATCTGCACGGCTTTCTTTAAAACTGGGTCCGAGGTTGCTCGAATGGTCTTGGGCTTTCAACCAGTCCAGGCTGATTGATGACTTTGCAGTGAAACAGCAAACCTGGATGAGCCTTGGGAGGGTTTTAGTTGCACTGGAAACATTTTTATTCAGCTTGAACCTGATGAAATGGAGCTCAGTTGAGAGTCTTTATTTTTCCTCTTAAGTTTCTGAGGGAAGTTATTTACTCCATCTCCCCACAAAAGCCTGATGGGTTTTAAACTGTAATTTGCCTTTATTATTGCTGATCCCTCACCCATAATACCATCGCAGAGGCACCAGATTGCCTGGAGAGACTCAGCACTGGGGATGGAGCCCTAGGCGTTGTTACATGTTGTGTTTGTTTATTTTTTTAAAGTCAACTGGAAAAAAAATGTAACAGCAATTTTGCAACCTGTTTGGAGGGACTGTGTGATGTTAGGAAAGCAGGCCAGTTCCTTCTTGTTTTTACAGCTTAATTATGTTTATGGTCATAAACAAAATAAGGGGGCAGCCGATGAGCCTTCTCATTAAAGGACCTAGCTCTCATGGACCGTGTTGGCACAGGACAGGGAGAGCACTTCAAATCTTGGCTGGTGCATTTCAAATACAGATAAGGAATTGCTCACTGCAGCAGTTTTGCTTTCTCTCACATTTGAGCCTGAGGCAGTAGTCAGTTAAATGCCATAAGCAAAAACTCTGCATTGCTCCTCTTCTACACTGAGCGCGTGAAATGCCCTTATTTAAGCCCAAATGTGGTGAGCTCTGGGGTTATGCATGCATCTGTAAATTTGCTTTTGGCAGATAACATCCTTGCTGAACACTGTGAACTGGACTTTGGCCACAAAATGTGTTGTGAGCAGTTAAAATGTATTCCAGTCCCTTCCTGTGGCAGTGGCTAATGGCCATTCAGTCCCTAAGAGAGGCTGCTGCAGTAACCTGTGCAGGCCCTAATGCTGATAATTGCTGTTCTTTATTTGCAACTGCTGGAAAACCCGGAATTATTATTTTTTGTCTCCCTCTGAATTTGAAAATGTATGATTGGTTTTTGTTCTGTGGTACACTGCTGGGTAATAATGAGCTCTGTATCAGAAGCAGTGTATGTAACGCATAAGGGGGTGCCTCTTTTGCAATTGGCTTTGACTGAACACCAGCATCTTATAAATTCCAACAGAAATTCCAGGCAATATCCTTTGAAACGCCCATGCTTTGACATTTATAATGATAGATGTGGTTTTTTTTTTTTTAGGTCAATCCTACCCCCACTCCTCCTCCCTCCTTTTTGCTCTGTTGACACCAAGAAGGTGAGCAAGGTGTATTATGCAGTAGATGAATACAGCTCTAATGAATATGAGAAAAGCAGATGATACTTATTATCCTTTTAGCCTTTTTCAAGAAAAGTCCTTGGAAACCATATGCAAATTAAGCAGCTAGTTTTATTAAATAGACTTCTTTTGTGTTAACTGCAAAAATGGCCAACGCTGATGTTTGTGTCTGCAAGGGGAAATTCTATGAAACAATAATCCCATTCCTCGGGGAAAGTACAGTAA
Organism: Alligator sinensis; assembly: GCF_000455745.1. NCBI lineage: Eukaryota > Metazoa > Chordata > Crocodylia > Alligatoridae > Alligator > Alligator sinensis. The sequence continues at coordinate 1,103,623 of NW_005842506.1, forward strand.
TCCTAGGTAGGAGTTTGGAAGGTCAAAACAATTTGCAATAAGAAAATCAGTAGGGCTTTATCAATGTAAACACTATTTTACAATAAACTTTGTAGCCTTAGCAACTGATTTCTACAGTGCTCTCAAGTTGTGCTCTGTAATTGTCTCCATTAATACTTTGATCTTTGGCTCCGAGCATGAAAAGCATTTAAAATGACCACCTGCCCAAAATGTTGCTGAACAAAATGACCTTTTTTATTTTGCGTTCTGCCCGCCTTTGTAGGAGTAGTCAGCTTCCTATGCAGTTTCTTTCTATGTAAATTTCCAGCAGACTACCTGTTTTTTAATTATGGAAACTTTATGAAAATATTTTTGTATTTGATTAAATTATTAATGTGGCAGCTTTAGATATCCAGTTGTTTGTCAAATACAATTCTGCCTTGCATTAAAAGAAGGATTGGAGGGAAGTTGTTATGTAGTTCTGAGGTATAATGGGTCATCATTTTGAAGCTGCAGTTCAAAGAAAAAAGAAGGTCATACCAAATTCGAAGTTGATATACATATAATGCTAGCTGTCCTTTAGCCATTTCAGTGCATTTTCTCCCTTATTTCCTGTTATACTTTGGTAGTTGTATAAAATGTCAGGGAACTAGCCACTAGGGCTGTGCGAAGCTTAAGTTGCTGATTCGATTCAGCAGAGATTCAGCCCAATTCGGTGGCCGAATCTCCAAATATGAATCGAATCAGGAGACCCTTTTAATCTTTCCGAATCGAATTGGCACCCTTCAAATTGATTTGGGAAGATTTGGTGATTCGTACACAGATATAGCTTAAAATGTTTTTTCTACATATCTCAAGGTACCAGGTGGCTCGTCCACACTGTGATGGTGGGTGGATGGATCATTTCACAGGAGTGTGGGGGGCTCCCCAGTGTGCTCATCAGCAAACCCCGAACTGGACCAGAAGCACTTTCGGGTCCACAGGGGAGTGTGGCCCCCACCCCCCTGCACCTCCCAGCTTGGCAACTGGTGCCTCCTGGGTCTGGGGGGGGCACCTGAGCCCCCCCGTGGCTGATCGCTGAACTGGGTGGGGCAAAGGGAGGTCCCAAGAATGCTCCCTGGTGGACCCAGAAGTGGACCGGAAGTACTTTCCGTCCATTTCCAGTTCTCTGCCAGGTATGTGGGCCCCCCCCGCCATGCTTCTGAGGGATACTCCATCCACCCCAGCATCACAGCATTCATGAGCTGTGCCTGGTACCTTGAGGTATGTAGAAAAAATGTTTAAAGTTGTGTCTATGGCCGAATTGCTGATTCTTCAATTTGGCATCAAAACTTCAAATTCGGCCAAACCAAATTGGGGACAGTGATCCGAATCAGTGAATCACATCACTGTCCCCAATTCAGGCTGAATCCAAATCTGAATCTGAATCGAATACGGCCCATTTCGCACACCCCTACTAGCCAGTTCTATATCCCTATGTTTTCAGTCTCCAGTTTTACATTCTTATTTTTCAAACTTTAGTACATCTTGTGTTTTTTACATATAACTATTGAGAAAAACCTATTTTGAATGTGTCTTGGATGCTTTACTGGAAATAATTGAGAACATTGTTTTAAATTGGGATTTGGAGGCCTCAGAAATGATGAACGTGCAGCTTAAGTCCAACCTTCCTGTTAATTCCATTAGATTGAAGTCAGCTCTGCAGTGAACTGGTATGACTTCAGTAGGAGGCAATTACTGTAGTAATGTGTTTTGCATATGGGTCAGATTAATTACTTGAGCAGTATTAATCCTAAATTAACAAAGCTTATGTAGAAGAAATGTCTTATCTACACTGAGGAGGGCAAAATTTTGAGCTCACAAAATTAGGGAGTTTGAAGGTTTTTTCTGTTATTGACAAAAAGGAAATGAAGAAAGGAAGCTGTAATAAGAGATTCTCTATCAGTAAGAGTTTATATATACCATGTCTCCTGCTACAAATGCATATAGCATTACAGAATTTTCCTATGCTGAAGATTGTTTTTTTTTTTACTGTTTCTGTCCCCTTTAAATGAAGTCAAATGTAACCTCTTTGTTTATAACTAAACATAACTAAAACAGAATAACAAAAATAGCATGAGGTGGTTCTATCAATGTCTCCTCTCAAGTTTTTGAAAGCTTTCAGGGAACTACTTGATCTTTCGGGGATCCAGGTTTTCCACTGAAAAAAGGATCCCAGGTTTGCTGCAGAAAAAAGGAGAAAAATGCAGGAAACCACAGGTTTCCCCTTGCAGGCTGGCAGAGTTCCAGCCTGCAAGGGACTGGTTGGGGCTGGGGGGAGTGGGATGCAGCAGGTGCCACATGCACGTGTGCGTGCACACATGTGCACATGGCCAGCAATACAGCCAGGCAGCGATGGGAAGCAGCTCCCTCAGTTGCTTCCAGGTAAGTATGGGGGGGGGAGGAGAGGGGGGCACAGGCAACATGGCAGGGGGCTAGGGGTGCATAGGCAATGCAAGGGGGGGAGGCAGAAAAAGGTGGTGGTGGCAGCCACAGTGAGGGAGGGAGTGGGGCAGGGTTGGCAGCTAGGGCTGGGGCTGGGGGCGCTGTCCAGCCGGGGCAGTGCCAGGGGCCTGCAGCTGGGGCATGTGCAGCCACAGAGCTCAGCTGGGGCAATGGGATGGAGCTATGGGCAATTCATCCAGGGGTTCATCTGCAATGGCTCCCCACTGCTGCATGCACTCACACGGAGGGGTAGGGTGCCAGAGATGACATGCTGCAGGAGCACTGGGGAGGCACGTGCCCCTCCAGATTTGTGTGCAGAGCAGGGGAGGATGCAGGCTGGGCTTGGGGCTCCCCAACCTGCTTCTTTCCCCTTGAGGGCCTCTGCAGCCCAGCAGGCAGGATGTAGTGTGGGTGGATGGACCAGGTAGGGAGGCTCAGTGCTGCTGCCACTGCTGCCACCACCACCAGGAACCCCATGCTAGCTGCACCACCAAGGTGAGGTGCCCACTGTCTTTCTGGCAGCAGCAAGGAGCCCAACTCTGAGCTGCTGCTGCCAGGTGGGCAGGAGGCACCATACCATGCCAGCATGGCTGGTACAGGGCTTCTGGTGGTGGTAGTGGTGGGACTGAGTCTTGCCACCCTGCTCCATCCTCCTGCACTGGGTCCTGCCCACTGGTTTGTAGTAGCCCCCAGGGGAAAGGCAGCATGGTAAAGAGCCCCACAGCAGGCAGTCCACATCCTCCCCCACCCCTGTCCCCATCGTCTCTGGTTATGCTGCCTGTGGGGTGGGGGGAGGGCTCTGTGCTCTGTCCTAGCTGCAGCAGCCCCCACCTCCTGTGCGCAGCAGCGGGGGCTCAGGTGCTGCTCACTGGCTATGGCTGCCATCCATGGTGCAAGGAGCAGGCAGGATGCAGCCACTGGGTCCCATAGGGCAGCT
>NW_005842506.1:1107044-1109039 GCF_000455745.1 Alligator sinensis
GCAGGGGACTGCGGGTTGGGAGTGATAGGCACTGGCAGGGACAGGGGGGCTGTGGGTTGGGAGTGAGGGGTACTGGTAGGGCTGCGGGGGCTGTAGCTTGGGAGGGAAGGGCAACAGCAGGGGCAGAGTAACAACGTATCAGGGATGCTCAGTGCCACAAAGTCGGGGGGAGGAAGGGGACAGCTGTTGCTGGACTGGTGTCCCGGTGAGTAAAGCAGGGAGGGGGTGTTTTGATTTTCCATAATAAGAAACCAAAATCAAATGCCAAAATGTATAGGTATTTAGAACTTATTTTATTGTAATGATTGAGGCACCAGTAGGCTTCCAAATTGCTTTAAAATTATAAATATGTGAATAACACGTGTTCAACTGATACCTACATATATAATGGCATTTCTTTTAATTGTGGAAAAACATGGATTTGGGGTTTTTTAATTAGAACATTTTTAAATTTTAAACAGAGAAAACCAGGATCCCTGCTGATCTGGCACTGATGGAGATGGGCTATACTTTACTATACAGATTCAGTATGGCAGTTCTTATTAAATGAGCTGGGATGTCAACAGCAGTTCATTACAGTTTGTACTGTGTGGTGCCTGGAGGCCCCAGGAAAGGACTAGGTCTTGCATAAACACTGAACAAGAAACAGTGCCTACCACAAATCGGTTGCAATCCAAGTATAAGATGAGATAAATGGTGGATATGGACAGGCAGAGTGAGGACTGCAAAGAAAAGCAAGACAGCATTGATCAGCATCAGCAGTAATCATATGAATTCATTGTTTCCATTTTGGACTGAGTATGATTCATAGAGGAATGGAGCCATGACCTTTTTTCTTCATCCTTGCTATCAAATGGTAAGAAAGCTGCTTTCAAGACAAAGGAAATGCAATTAAATGAAAGGTAAGAGGATATATGACTGGTATCTAGATATACATAATTTATTTACTTTAGGGGAATAAATACCAGGGATGGAAACTAATATTAAAAATAAAGGATAATAGAGGCATAAAAAGTCATGGGTATAATCTATCTATGAATAAATTTAGGCCAGAAATCAGAAGTTTCCTGACTATCAGAGTGGTAAGGCTCTGGAACAACCTTCAAAAGAAATAGTTGGGGCAAAACCCATAACTTTTAAGATGGAAGAGTCACCGAAAGAGATTATATAACATGGTTGTTTTTGATACAAGTGGTGAGTCTCAATGGGGCAGAGATCCTTTGTTTCAGTCTTAACCATCACATTCCTAGTTTCTAAATGACTTGTGTGAGAAAATGAATGTCAACACTGGATAAGTGATTGGAAACTGGTCCAAACCTGTAACAGAACAGAAGTTTGGCGCACATAGAACGGTCTAAAAATGATGGGACCTGGTCTAATGTAGTCCTGGAGTGCTGTGCACTCAAACCGGATAGACCAGTACAGCGAACTTCAGTACCAGGTCCCCTATTGATTCCAGTTAGGTTGCTGTCCACTGGCGTCTCAGACTTCTTTGCAGTTCCTTGCTAGCACCCCCCTCTCACAGGGAGGTGTGCTAGCACTCACCCTGCTCTTGGCTGCTCCGGCTGAGCACCCAGCAGGCCCTGCCCCTGAGCTGTCACAGATCTGAGTTGGCACAGACCCTTTTTGCAGCCCGGCCCCCTGCCTCCAGCCAGCTGTCAGCCACAGGCAGGTGTGTGGGGGGGGGAAGGGAGCCATCTGTGTTTCTGCATGAACCCCATTATGAAGCAGCCCACAATGTACACACAGACTTGGCACTGAGCAGGGCCAGCCCACAATTTTTTGGGACCCCCTGCAAGATATAGTTTTGGGGCCTCCTGTCACGAAGAAGCCAGCAGTGGCATTGGCAGTGGTAGGGAGGTGGGGGGGTGGGGGTTGACAAGCAGCAGAAGAAGCTGGTGGTGGGGGAGGTGTGGCAAGTGACTGAAGAAACTGGCAGGGGGAGGGGCGGCAAGTGGCTGGAGAAGGCCGCGATTGGGGGGGGGGGGTGGGGGC
>NW_005842506.1:1109127-1112060 GCF_000455745.1 Alligator sinensis
AGCAGGGTAGGGCAGGCTGGCCCTAGCACTGAGCCCAGGAGAATCCCCAACCCGGGTTGTGTGGCACAGGGACCTATTCCCCCCCCAGCCACATCATTTGTCTGCTGCAGGAAGGCAGTGCGGGGAATGGGAATGCTTGCACTTCCTTTGCGTATAACAATTGAAGCAAAGAAAAAAACAAACTTGAAGATATTTAGGGAACCAGTGATTAAGATACTGTAACATCACCGATTACAAGCCAGTACTGAACAATAACCCCAGTATGCAAAATACTACATTGTGTTGTAGTTAAGCTTGGCCTATTATTCACAATGCACCTAACACACTAGCACAAAAATAAGGACTTCTACAGAAGAACGTACCACAACCTGCTATATCTTACCTCTGTTCCCACAGGGATGCCAGCACCTCTTTTCCCTAAATCCCATCATTACTACCACAAACAAACTATATGTTCTCCCTTGCTATTTTTTTGCCAAGTTCTGGAGCAGTATATTCAGCCATGCTTGGGGTTTTTACTAGATGTGCCAGTTAGCTTGGCAGAGCTAATTAGCCCATGTGCAGCATGGTGTGGATGTGGCTATACTGCTTCTGGGTCCAGAGGTAGTGTGTGCAGAGCTTGCTCAGGTATCTCTTCATGTTGCTCCCTCATGCACCAGAGACATGCCCTCGGATGCCTTGGTATGAAATGGGCAATCATTGTAACTTGGGATATCGGGCTACTTCTGGTCACATTCCTGCCATTGGAGCCATCACATTATTTTCGTATAGTTGGTGATGGTATGGAAATTTGGATTTTTAGCTATATGGCATTTCTCATGCAAGGTTGAATGGCTTTCTCCATCAATGGGGATGATTAGAGCAACATAGCTCTAACTCTCAGACTCAACTGGTTTAAATTACAGATCTAAACTGGTAACTTTCTCATTAATCTCCCTTAACAGAACAATTATCTTAATGATCTACAGTGATTTATTTGTGAAATTTTGTTAGGAAGTGAGGAGAGTAATCTGCACAAGGGTTTACAAGTTGCAGAGCAAGTTAGACAATATGTTGTACTGTCCTCAGTCACTTCCCCTGTACTAAAACTGGCCTGTTTGCAGTGGTGCTTGAGGCTTGTTTTTTTGCTTGAAATCCTCAGATAAAAACGGTAATGAAATAGAAAGCATTACAGCTGGGGAAAGACTGAATGTTTAAATCCCAGGCTGATTTGACTGGCTGGAAAAGGTGTAATACTCTTCTAAGTACCACCTACACAATAAGATCCACCTTAGCTGTTAGAGCGAGACATCACACATGCTCAATACTGTTCAACATCTTGTGCAGGTCTCTGTTTCTTGAGCTTGGCTCCTCCTGTGTGGCTTTTGTATCCCTAGCAGCTAGGCTGCTGACCTTGTCTTCTCCTTGATGGGCTTAAAACCTCAGCAGTGGTGATACACTCCCTGTTTGGATTATCAAAGTGAATCTTTAATCAGTAAATCATGCCGATGGGAGTGTAGGAATAAATGTAGGGGCCTTCTGGGTCATCAAGCCCATATGATACAATTCTACTTATAAACCATGACGCTCCTGCTCCTCTTACACATGAAGCATGAAACAGGTAACTATTGGCATTAAAGTTACCATCACTGGCTACCTGATTTTATAGCTTGCTGAGATGAATGGGAAAGCTCCTACTTAGAGGTATTCCTGGCTCTCTGCATACACACAGAGATGAGTTTGTATGGTTAGACTCCGTTTAGATTAATGAGGTGGTCTTTGCCATTACCCAAGCAATGGACCGACTTTGTTCTCTTTAATGAATGCTAAGATTATGGAGAACAAGAGACCTAACTGTGAGAGACATCAATATACTGGATTACTGCAGACTTACCCAATTTGAGCCTGGTTTAAATCCAAAGTAGCAGTCATTTAAAATACGAAGAGGACTGGATTTCCCTGGCTTCCGCTATGTAAATGAACTACAGGTGACCTAAGTAGCTGAGATCCCTCCAAGCCCTTGTCAGTTAAGGACTCAGTCCAGTGTTTTAAAAATGAAGGGACTGATCTGGATCACATTGACATCTGAAGGCGGATCTACACATCACCCTATGGTGATGTAGCGATGCACTGCATTGCCGTATGGCATGCTACAGCAATGTAGTGATCGTGTGCGTCTACACGTGTTCATCAGCTACGTTGCTGTAGCAGTGTGCTCCCCAGGTATAGTGCACCGCTATGGCAACATAGCGGGTAAATCTATCCATGCACCACAAGCATGGCTGAGTAACCTCCTGTGCTGCGCCGTGCTTTACTACTTCCAAAAGGAAGTAGTAAAGCACGGCACCATAGCAATGTCTCCATATGGCGATGTGTACATATGCCCTGAGTGTTTCTACTCAAGTCTTGTCTGTCTTTTAATTTTGGAATTTGAGGCTTCTGGCTTTTTTAAATGACTCCTCCTTCTTGCAAGTCCATTATACGGCTCCTGTGCAGAGGAACAAATAGTTAATCGAGAACAAGGAGCTTCTCCTCATGCATTATTATAAGATTTCATAGATTTCATAGACATCAGGGCTGGAAGGGACCTCGGAAGATCATTGAGTCCAGCCCCCTGCCCAAAGGGCAGGAAGTCAGCTGGGGTCATTGGATCCCAGCAAGATGAGCATCCAGTTTGCTCTTGAAGGTGTTCAATGAAGGCACTTGAACAACCTCCAGTGGCAGGCTGTTCCAGACCTTGGGGGCTCGGACAGTAAAGAAATTCTTCCTTATGTCCAGCCTGAAACGGTCTTGTAGTAGTTTATGACCATTCGACCTAGTCGTCATCCCTTGGGGTGCTCTGGTGAACAAACGTTCCCCCAGATACTGGTGGTCACCCCTGATAAACTTATAGGTGGCCATCAGATCACCCCTGAGCCTGCGCTTTTCCAGGCTAAAGAGCCCCAGGGCTCTCA